>NC_058404.1:88199465-88313947 GCF_002201575.2 Neomonachus schauinslandi
TTTTTTTTTTTTTTTTTTTTTTTTTTTTAAAGATTTTATTTATTTTTTAGAGAGTGAGCGAGAGAGAAACAGCATGAGAGGGGAGAGGGTCAGAGGGAGAAGCAGGCTCCCCGCTGAGCCGGGAGCCCGATGTGGGACTCGATCCCAGGACCCTGGGATCATGACCTGAGCCGAAGGCAGACGCTTAACCATCTGAGCCACCCAGGCGCCCGAGACCTACAGTTCTTAAGAGGTTGTCTAAAATGAAACAAACAAACAAACAAACAAACAAACAAAACATGTCAGCAGGGTCTATGATGATTCCATGTGTGTTAAATGTGTTCATGATGGAATCAAGCATGCTTTCCTCATTGAGGAGCAGAAAATCATTGTGAAAGTGTTGAAGCATAAGCACAGAATCAGCTAAATAAAAATATGAAATGTTTTTTGAGTAACAACAACAACAACAACAACAAATAGTAAAAGAAAAAAAAAAAAAAAAGGAAGGTGAAAGTTTGACCAAATAGTCTGCCAATGCATTCCAAGGGTCACCAGGTTTCCAAATGAAATTTCCAATTAATATTTGTTAGTCTTTATTATTTACCTCCCAGCCTTTCCATTCAGTCAATTTCACATTTATGCAGCATCATAGAAATAGGTACCAAATTCTGTATCACTTAGGAAACAGAAAATAGAAATGATATGGGCTTAAATTATTTTTTCTCTCACACAGCACTATTTGAAAAACCAGCAGTTCAGAGCTACTTCTGGGGAAAAGCAGATCCCAACTGGCATGGGACCTCCATAGTACTTCAGGAGCCCAGACATCTTCTCTCTTTCTCCTCCTCCACGATTAGCATGAGGTCCTAACTTTAGAGTCACAAGAAGTCACCTGTAATTGACTATAATGCCCACATGCCATGCAGCAGAAAGGAGGACAGTCAACAGGCTAACTGTCCTCTATTTAAGAAATCCCCAAAAGTCTCAGTTAGCAACTTTTACCTACATCTATATGACTACATTCCGCTGAAAGGGAAGCAGAGATCTGTAATAATTTAGGTGGGCTGCCTAGAATAAAGTTGCATTTCTGCCATTCTGATATTTATTAAAGTTTTAACTCCTTATCAGGGCTATTTCTCTTTTATCAATTGATTCCCCAAGAAAGTTTCTGTTCTTGCAGAATAACTTAAGTGTCATCATGGTGGGTTGAAGAGGAGCAGTTCATTGTTTTGCTAACCTTGAGGCTTTCACTCACCTCTCTCTACATCCCTCATACACCTGGTCACAGGGCATCCCATAGATGTTGGCTATACAAGTGTTTTATGCTCTGGGTGCTGTCAAAGTTCTGGGGTTTGCCTTCAAGTGACTTAGCATTATCTTGGTTGTTTCTGAAGCTTGACTGCTTTCTCATTCAGTTTCTGGTAAATCAATTCAACCTGCCACCATCTGCAGGACCACATGGCAGGCCCTCTGGCTCACAGTGGGAATATGCAGGAATGTTTGTATCCTTTCAAAATGATGGAAAAGCTGAGCAATAGAAACTCTAGCCTCTTCTTATCTAAAAATATGTTGCTGTATTTTTTAATGTGCTGCAGTTAAGCCATTGTTTTTGACTTAATAACAATCTCCTGTCAAAGACCAAAGTGCATAGCAGTATACTAAACATCCATTATTTATGAGTTCCCTCTTGCATCCTATAGGAGCTTTTTTTTCACTGAATACTCACCTTCTTTGGATTCATCCTTAAGGACAACAGCAAAATAATTTGTTATATGTTTCTCTTCCCTCTCTCCTGTACTTTTCCTACCTTCCTTCTGGAAACAAAAGAATTATCTACTTTTCCTTCCTGTTAATTGGTAACTTGTTGACAACATATTCTAATTCTTTTTCACTGTATTTGTAATTGCTTTCTCTTCTCCAGTGTAATAAATCACATGGCTTAAACTTAGTGAAAGAAGGATAGCAAATGAATTCATTTTATGGAGAAAAAAATTGTTTAACATTTTTTAATATCTAATAGTACTGGCCCTTGACCTTTGGAGACTCCTGTATATGTAGACATTCATTTATCCTCAACTCATCATTCTCTCAAATCTCATAAGAAGAAATAATATAAGTCCTGTCTGCTCAGGTCTTCATTACGGCTTACAATTTTTGCTGACTCAGTAGTCCATAGAATGCCAGTGTATTTTCTTCAGCCTGGTTATGTTGCCTGCAGAAGGTAGAAGTCAACTTTGGTTTCAATGTCTACTGCTTCTTCAAGGGACTATAAATGAGTGAACTTTTACACAATGGATTGAAGGAAGCAATAGAAAGGTGATTCTTTTCTGAGTAGCGACTGGTTCTTTCACACAGCACCTGAAAAGACATATCTCTTGCTATTACAAATAATATGAACCTTTCAGTCTATTTCCTGTCCACTTATGACAATTTCTTCTTATCTTAAAAGAAGATTCTTTCATCATCTCCTGGCTTTCAGTTCAGTCATTCCTTATATTGACTAACAGTGAATGATGATTTGTCTAAATTGCCTCTCTAGTGTTTTCTCATTTTGGTCTCAGTCATCAAAGCATTATATCAGTGTGTAAGGTATATCAAACTAACACACATCACTCTCATTAGCTTTTCAGCTTGAAATCCTATCCTTACATATTAGCTAACACTCATAAAGCATTTGTAACAAGAAGACACTGTTCTTTGTGCTTTATCTGTATTTATCCCACGTAATACTTATAACAACCCTACTAATATCTTTATCTTACAGAGTGCAAGACTGAGGAAGAGAGAAGTTTAAGTAACTTTTTAAAAGTCTCATGGTTAGAAAGTGGTGACTAACCATCTAACCAGGATTCAATCCAAGCAACCTGGCCCAGAATCTGTGTTTAAACAGTAACTATACTGCCGTTCTCAGGTCGATCACTGAATCTGATAAGTTATATTGCCTAATCAAATAAAGTTGTTGAACTTGAAAATTAGTGTATAAGACCCTGGAAGGATGCATTTGCCAAATAAGTTCTATTCAGAAATGGAAAGAATCATTTTGAATGGTTTACTTCAAACAACAAACCTCTGTATTTCCATGCACCACTGGATTTTCCTTAAAAATATATGACAGAGATAGGTTCAGAAAACTTAAAGATAAAAATGTATTTATCAGTCTTGAAAACATCACAATGATTGTTGACCTGTGAGCAGATTCTAGGAAGTGATATAGCTAAAATCTGCTTAAGTTATAAATGATAGGAGAGTATGTACCAACAACTTGATGAGAGGGGAAAACCAGAAAGAAATGGTTATATCAGTAATTAAAGAGACAAGAATATTTTATAAACAATTGTAAGGAGAAATTATAGACTTCTCAGAGAATAAGGGGAATTAATGCCACTAAGGAAGAAATTAGATATAGGACAGAATGTATATAAGTGATGGAGACAAATCTGCAAAGAGAGAATCTATTGGTATTCTGAGCTACAGCAAAATGTCAGTGTCTACTGATTAGCAATTCTTTCAAGATAATTAAAAGTGGAAAGATTACAGAGTTTTCTTAATGGCATGATGGGAGATGATTCAAGTGAGAAACAATTTTGCCGTGTGCAATGGAAGAGTGAAAGTTGTCAAGGCACCGAAAGCAGGGAGCATTAGGGTATTTACTTTTCTGAATGGTATGATAGGAGATACAATAGTCTTCCCTTATGCATGAGGTTTATGCTCTAAGGCCCTCAGTGGTGGCCTGAAACCACAGAGAGTATGGAATCCTATATTATTGTTTTTTTTTCCTATACATATATAAAGTTTAGTTATAAATTAGGCACAGCAAGGAATTAGCAACAATAACTAATAAGATAGAACAATTATAACATTCTATAATAAAAGTTATGTGAATGTAGTGTCTTTCTCGCTCAAAGTATCTTACTGTACTGTTACTTACCTTCATCTTCTTGTGAGGATGTTTGAGATGATACAATGAATGCCTGCATGAGGAGATGAAGTGAGATGAATGACAGAGAAACTGTGATGTAGTGTTAGGCTACTGTGGACCTTCTGATGACACATTAGAAGGAGGATCATCTGCTTCCAGACTGTGGTTGACTTCGGGTACCTGAAACCGTTGAAAGGAAACCACAGATAAGGGGTAGAGGACCTGCAGTTATTCAAATGAGAAACATCTTGGGAGGATGGCAGAGAAAGACTGAAAGTCACAAACGTCCTGAAATCAGAAAGCATTTAGTTTTCTCTTTGGGAAATTGGAGGGGCAAGTATAGCAAGTGACAGAGATACAAAGATGAATTTCACCTAATACCACATTTTTATTATAAACATTTCAGTTAGTAGAATTGATTGCAATTTTAGTGTCCAAAAGCAATTAGAGACAAATAAATGTCAAATTGAAAGTAATGCAACTAATGCGAACGGATGTGATTTTTCAGTGCTATAGAAAACTACAGTTGACCCTTGAATAACATGGGTTTGAACTGCATGGGTTCACTTACATGTGGATTTATTTTCTTTAATGTTAAAAAGTGTATTTTTCTAAAAGATCACACAAAAGCTGAGAAAAGAAAGAAGGATGTCAACTAGCGCACATCAAAATCTGGGCTGAGGAAGGACAGAAAGCTGCTGAAAGATCCTGGTAGCTGGAGCAAACTGCAGAGATCAAGACGGCCGCTGGCCAAACCGAGACAGCAGCCACGTTCATAAACCCCACAGAGGTGCTGCAGTGACAGCGAACTGCTGGCCCCAATCTTCTCTCCTTCTCAGAAAGGGAAAAGCAGGAGCTCACTCTTTAGATGTGGTCTTGGGGTTTCCTCCTCCTTCATGGCCTTCTCCCAATCTCTGTCACTGAATTCCTCAATGACCACAGTCGACACTCATACAGGCAATGTAGGCCAATTCCAAGTCTCTATGGTTTGAGCGGGGAGTGTAAAAACTCTGCATGCCACAGTGTATGTTGTGTTTTGTGTGTGTTGAATGTGTATGTGGATATTCTTTTGAATCCCTTCTGGAGCTTGAAGGGAGAAGCTGTTAGTGTCTATTCTGCGTCTTCCTACAAATGCTATAGTTGCCATCAAAGACGTGCAAGTTGGCTGAGGGACAAATTTCAAAGCCAACTGCTGTACATACCTTGTCAGCCTCCTGTTTCACCAGGTCCTGGTGTTGCAAGGTGTCCAACAGCAGCTTGGCAGCACCCTCGAAAATGAGCCACTGACATTTCTGGAAGTCTCTAAGTGCTCCTGGTACTCACCCAAGTCCAGCCTCGCTGTGGAGGTCACCAGGGTTGGGGGAGAAGCAGTGGTGGTGGAGGCGGGAGCTACACCTGCTTTATGGCTGCCTCACCTCATCAATGGGGCCACGAGGGGCTGTGGCTGGGGTTCCAGTGGGCCTTGGAGGTCCCAGGCCACTCCTGCCCTACTGATTTGTCAGCTGTGCTGCTCCTCACCGGCCACATGGTTCTTTCAGTAGTTAGGTTTTGGGTGACTCCAAGTTACACTGTGATTTTTGACTGTATCGCCTGGCGCCCCTAACCCCACACTGTTCAAAGGTCAGCCATACTCAGTAGGTGGTGTGCTGCAGTTCTAGTCTATGCACATATAATGGAAGAATCATCATGACAATTTATCTTCTTTGTCATTCAGTATCATTAAGTTAGCTTTCTTTCCTGTACTTTTGTGTAATGGTACTTTTTCACCAATATGAATCTTCATCTAAAAACCACAATTAGACTTTTGTTGAATTCCTAAATAAGTAATGACTTTGATAAAGTTGGGAAATTCTTTTAAAGACTTTCGAGGAAGACATGCCTTCTCAGAATGATTTGGCTTGGGCTTTGTGTAACTGTTTTTTTTAATTCTTTATTTTAAAAAAGTGGGAGGGTCATGGGACAAACAGTGTTCTCATTCTTAAATTCCCTAATTTCATAGAAAAAAATTCTCAGGTATTTAACCAATAGTCTTGTGGCTGATCCTCTATTGACTTGGTACAAATTAGGAAGATAGCTACTATTTTCCTCTTTTGTTTCCACAGGCTCTGAATAAACCACTACAAGTCTCTTCTTAGCAATTGGGAAGCCAGTTCCCAACTCACTAGTGTGAATGACTATCTGAGTTTTAGATGGACCTGGAATGTCCTTTGATCACCAGTCTTATTGTTGTCCTCTACAACTATTATTGCTTAGCAAAATCTTTGTTATAGTTTGTAAATGTCCTTCACTATTCCTTTTTTGGAGGGCAGGGAGAGGTGTTACCCTGCCAAAAGGGGTCATCCCAACATAAAAAGGGAGTATGTTTATGTGTTTAGTAATCACCGAGAAATTTTCATTTAGCAGAAAACAGTGCTATAATACTTGAACATTGGCAAATAGAAATCTAATATTTAAACAAAATTATAGAAAATGGTGCTAAAAACTTACCTATAGGTTAAGGTTTAGCATGCTCTCGTGATTCCATCAGGTGCCAAGGTCTTAACAAACAAACTCTGCTAAGAGTAAGTAAACCAACTGAGGGTTCTAGAGGGGAGGGGGGTGGGGGATGGGTTAGCCTGGTGATGGGTATTAAAGAGGGCACGTACTGCATGGAGCACTGGATGTTATACGCAAACAATGAATCATGGAACACTACATCAAAAACTAATGATGTAACGTATGGTGATTAACATAACATAATTAAAAAAAAAAAAAAGAAGAGTTAGTAAACCAGATTAGTCTCACTATGTTTGTTACTTTCCAAATCCCCAAAGATCACAGTTGACAACAAGGAAGGAAATTGGGATTGGCAGTAGAGAATGTTAGCATTTTATTTAGAGCTTATGATCCTCCAGATGTTGTCAAGGTTGAAGTTTTCTTCTTTATTTCTTACTGTAAATTTAGGAAGTCAGCATTATTATTACCAATATTATCCTATTTTACAAACACCTACAGATTATATAAATCATGCGAGGTGAGATAAGTCCTTTGATTCTAGCCTCACTGCTGAGGTATACAACCAACAAAATCTTTTTGGTTTTGTTCATATCTTGACCAAAATACAATAATCCTTCTGAGCTGCACGCATATATGCATACATATATGTGTATAGTATGTTATAGATGTCAATATATATTTATAATATATATATATATATATATATATATATATAATGTTTCTCGAGATACTAGCAATGTTCTGTTTCTTGATTTTGTTACATACATGGGTTCATATATATATATATATATATATGTTTATATATATATATATATATATATATAGAGAGAGAGAGAGAGAGGAATATCATTTATTGCTTTAGGAGGTATCTGTTCTCTTTCATAACAGTATTTTGATAAACAAAAGTTTCTAATTTATCAAATTTACCAAACTTTTTTTATTATTATTATGGTAAGCATCTTTGTATTCTGTTTAAAGAAATTTTGTTTATTCCATGGTCAGGAAGATATCCTCATATACTTTCCCCTAAAGCATTTTTAAGATACCTTCCACTTTGCAATCTACAATCCTTTTAGATTTATTCCTAGGAATTTATCATATGTAATGCTATATTGTTTTAAAGATTTATTTAGTAGAGAAAGAGAGAGAAAGAAGGAGCAGGGCGAGGAGCAGAGGGGGAAGAGCAGAGGGAGAGGGAGAAGGAAAGGGACAAGCCGACTCCACGCTGAGCTCAGAGCATAATACAACGCTTGATCCCACGACCCTGAAATCACAACCTGAGCTGAAACCAAGAGCCAGACACTTAACCAACTGACTTACCCAGGTGTCCCCATATGTAATCATATTTTAAATAATATTTAAACTCTGATTTTCATATTATTTGTTCCTGGTGTACAGAAATTCTATTGATTTTGTATACTGAATTTGTATCCAATATTTATGTCTTTTACTTATATTTCTTACCTGAATATAGTGATGAGGATCTCTACCACAATATCGACAAATGTGGGCATTTTTGTTTCATTCCCAAACTCAAAGAAATCATTTACTATTTCATCATTGCACGTGATGTTTGCCATTTTTGGTATAAAGTAATAGCTTAAAGAAATTATCTTCTATGTTTGGTTCACTAAATAAATTTTTAAAAAATAGAGGTTGAATTTTATCAAAAGTTTGATTTGCAGCTATGAAGAAAATCATATCAATTTTCTGCTTTTTTTTTTTCAGTGATAAGCTACCCTTGCATTTCTGAAACAACCTAGTTTGATTATGATGTGTTATCTTTCATATGTATATCTTGATTTTGCTTGCTTATATCTTGTTAATGGTTTGTTTCTTTGGTTGGTGTGTGTGTGTGTGTGTGTGTGTGTGCTTGTGTGCATGTACTTTATCTTTTTGACATCCATGAGATCTGTAGTGGTTTCCCTCTTTCATTTCTCCTTTTCTTAGTTAACCTGGCTAGGGGCTTACTGATTTTACTGACCTTTCCAATGAACCAAATTTTGGTTTCATTGATTTTCTCTAATTGATTTCTTGCATTCAATTGCAATGATTTCTACTTTAATTCTTATTATTTCTTTTCTTCTGCTTACTTTGATTTTAATTTGTTCTTCTTTTCTAGTTTTCTAGGTTGGAAGCTTAGATTATTAATATTAGATCTGTCTTCTTTTCTAATATATGTATTCGGTTCAATAAATTTCCCTGTAAGCATTCCTGTTGCTTCCATAAATTTTTAGTTGTATTTCATTTTCATTTAGATCAAAATATTTTAAATTTTTTTTGAAATTTCTTTTTTGACTCATGTTTTTCAGAAGCATATTGTTTGATTTCCAAGTACCTGGGGATTTTCCAGCTATTTCTCTGTGATTGATTTCTAGTTTAATTCTATTGTGGTCTAAGAATAGACAAGGTATCATTTCTATTCTTTTGAATTTGTTAAGGTGTGTTTTTTATATCTTATGAGTTCTTCTTTTATGTCCTTTTTAGGATTTAGTATTAAGGTTGCTAGGCATCATAAAATTTGCTAAGAGATTTTTTTTTCTAATCTGTGGAAGATTAGCATTATTATTATTATTATTTTTTGTCCCTGTAAATGATTGGGAAAAATTAACTGATGAAATATCTGGGCCTCTGTTTTCTTTGTGACAGTGATTTATAATAAGATATTTAACATCATTAGTGTTCAGATTTTTCTGTATTTTCTTCTGTCAACTTTGTTTAGTTGTAGGATTTTTTTTAGGTATTTGTCCTTTTTTTATTTTATGAAATGTATTCATTTTAAGTTTTTATTTTCTTTTGGTGCCTCTAAAATCTGTATTGATGTCCCCATTTTTATTTCTGATAATAATAATTATTCTTTCTCTCTCCCTCTCTCATTCACTCTTTTTCTACCTAGCCTTTTTAGAGGTTCATCATGTTTTATTAATCTTTTACAGAATCAGCTTTTAATTTGTAGGTATTCTTTTTCTATTCTTTAAAGATTTTTATTTATTTTATTTATTTGAGAGAGATAGAGAGTGAGGGAGAGAGAGAGCATGAGCAGGGGACAGAGGAAGAGGGAGAAGCAGACTCCCTGCTGTGCAAGGAGCCTGATGCAGGACTCCATCCCAGGACCCTGGGATCATGACTTGAGCCGAAGGCAAACACTTAACCAACTCAGCCACCCAGGCACCCCTTGTAGGTATTCTTTATTGTACATTTGTTTTTTCATTTGTGTATGTTCTTATTTTTACTATTTCCTTCCTTGTAGTTGTGCTTACTTTTTTTCTTTTAGAGAATGTTTCATGTGTCCTTTATACTTTAATCATTTTCCCTTTTGTTCTATTTCTGTGCTTTAATTTTGATATTTTTACTGATCTGTTGTTCATTTCACTTCTAGTTGTTACTGCTGCATCTAACATGTCAATAGTCCATTTATTAAGTTAATTTCAAATATGGTTATTTTACTTCTGTAATGTTTATTTAACTTTTTTAGCACATTCAAATCTTTTATAATATTCCTTTTCTTGTCTATTCTTTCCATTCTGTCCCCTATTATTTTAGACATATAGATTATATTATTTTGAAGTCCTTGTTTGAATAGCTCTAATTCCTAAATCACCTCAGAATCTACCTCTATGACATGGTTTTATCTTGAACATTATCTTAAATATTGGCCACATTTTGTTGCCTTGTAATATGTCTACTGCTCATTATTATACATTGGACATTTTGTATAAATTAGCTATAGAATATGATGTTATCCTTCCTCAAAAACCATTCTTTATTTTCTGTAATAGAAATTTGAGGCTGATCACCTCAGTCTTGCCAGAAATGAACCTGGACCTGAGTAGAATTACCATTTAGCAAGATTACATCTGGTTCATCTTTAGGATGTGACCCTCTAAGAATTTCAGTTGAAACCCTATCAAGTCTTCCTTTCCTTAGCCCTGAAAAGCCATAGGCAACTCATTTCAACTCTTCATAACGTTTTCAGCAAAGCTCTTTAGCTTTCTTTCCCTTGCAGATTCAAAATTTAGTACAAATTTTGAGAGGGAACAGCTGTGTTTTGAGACTGCTCCATTCCCTAATTCAGTCACTTCAACCCAGAGTGGAGTTCTAAAATCTCTACTCATTTCAATGTAACCCAACATAAGCATCTGCCAGAGGGCCAGTCTGTTTTCTCAGGCTTTTGTTGGATCTATAATCATTATATAGCCACATTCCATCAGTATTACTTCACTCTTCCCTCTCTAGAGCATTCATTTCTTGCATATTTGACTTTCATGGACAGTATTATGTTATTTTACAGTTGACATTTTCAAGGAGATTTTAGTATATAAAATAACTCATGTCTTATAGGAATATTTTCCTGTGGATTACAGGTATGCATCTTCTGTTTTATGTCTTTGATATTCAATTAGAACATATTTTGTGAAATGATCCATTTGCAGTAGCATTGCAAGATAAAATAATTTGATAAAACTATATATATCTATGAAAAAACTTATTGGGACTATATATACCTGGAACAAATATATAATTCCTTGTTTGGAAAAACAAAGCATTATAAAGATGTCATTTTATTAAAATATTAATTTTAATTTGCATATAAATTACAGATTATTAGAATGGTGCCTTAAATTCCTAGTTCTAAACATATACACATTGTAGTTACCATGGACTTATTCTAACAGCCTATGGACTTATTCTAACAGCCTATAATCCTACTCTTGAATAATGGGTGATCTGCAAAACTGACCACTAAGTTATATCATTGAATGACTGAGTAAAGTCTTTTTTTTTTAAGATTTTATTTTTTATTTATTTTTTTTATTTTTAAAGATTTTGTTCATTTATTTGACAGAGAGAGACACAGCTAGAGCAGGAACACAAGCAGGGGGAGCGGGAGAGGGAGAAGCAGGCTTCCCGCGGAGCAGGGAGTCCGATGCGGGGCTCGATCCCAGGATTCTGGGATCACGACCCGAGCCGAAGGCAGATGCTTAATGACTGAGCCACCCAGGCGCCCCTGAGTAAAGTCTTAAGAAGTCCTGAGTGACTGGCACATTTCAGATATATGGAGCAAAAGGTGGTGTTCTATTAGCTTTTTAAGTGAATACTCAACTGCTATAATTTTGTTCTTGAGTAGATGAATGAGGATAGAATTTAGACAGCAAGTAGAAGAGCTATATTTTATAGTAATACAGAAAGTTTGTCAAGTATTAGGAAAAAAGGAAGTAAATAAAGAATAGCTCAAGTTATATGGATATACGTGGAGAGGAGAGCTTATTGTATTTCTTCTTCTATCTTCTTGGGGAAATATCAATCAAAATCATCAGTTGAGTGTGAGGATGTAATCCATTGGTAGTGGTGAGAGAAGAAATCATGAATTACTCATCTATAAGAGTTCAGTAGGGAGTGGACTGCAAATATACAGTATGAATGATGGACAAAAATGAAGACCTTAAGATTAATTATCATGAATTTAAAGTGAGACCTGTCAGAAGCGTGCTTTTGCTTCATTATACTTTAATTCATTATGCTTGTGTAGGTAAAATAAAACCTTATATCCAGCATTCTATCTATTTCTTGTCTGCACCCATGCAGTTAAACGTGGTTGAACAAAAGCACACAAAGAAGTTGAGGATATATTTATGTACATAGTTATAATTACTAACTAAAATTTAAGCTCGTTAAAGAATGAAATGAGACTATGTAGTTGGTGAAAGATAGATAAAGGAGAGAGAATCAATAGAAAGTAAGTCCAAATGTGAATCAAATTTTGGTGGGGTAAGCTACTATAGGGAATGAGATAGAAACTAAGTTTTGTTAGAGAGTTAAATGACTGAATCAAGATTATGAAGGAAATATAGTTTGTTATTGATCAAGTGACTATATTATTTTTCATATAATCTGGTACATCTTTAGTCACTGGATACATTCAGTTTATATTCATCCAAGAAATTGATCTGAGGTAGGTGACCACTGGAGTAAATGGGTGAATTGGGCAGTAGAAGGCAAGAGGGAAAATATTTATGATTGAAAGATTAGTCATGGAATAACCCACCAGTGATTAACATAGAATTATCTTGGAGATAGAGAATGAGCCTAAAACAAAAATCTCTAAAGAGAGTGGGAGAAAGCATGGATTATCAGATGACTGCAACAAAGGCAAAAAGTGAATTGTGTAAAACAAGAGCTGGAAGTGTCAGTTTTTTTTGTTTGTTTGTTTGTTTAACAACTATGTATTCAGCATTTGTAATCTCTGCTATACTTTAACTAAATGAATAAAAAATATTTTGATATTCATTGTTGTAGCAATGATGCCAAATATTATGTGCTTAATTAATATTTGCTGAATAAATGAATCAGTTAAATGAAACACTGCATATGAATGTGTATTTTCCATGTGATGCCATAAATGTATTTGGATCAAACTTTGTAATGATGAATATTATTTCCAAAAAGAGGATATTATTACTACATGATGTGGATTCATTTTTCTTTTTTTTTAAGTAGGCTCCACACCCAGCATGGAACCCAATGCAGGGCTTGACCTCATGACCCCGAGATCAAGACCTGATGTGAGATCAAGAGTCAGACAGACACTCAATTGAGCCACCCAAGTGCCCTGTTGTGGATTCATTTTAAACTGCAGGCATATCTATTTATTTTTATCTCATAACTCTGCTACAAAAATCATAGATTGAAATCACCTAATTAAATCAAATCAACTCCAGGCATTACAATTGTTTTAAATGGAATTGTATTCATCTCAATGGAGTTAAGGGAAAGCATGGGCAAAATGCAGTCTACTAAGAGGGCCCTGCTACAGATTTTGGTATAATACTGACATCTAATAATTTTCAGGTTTAACAGTAGGCAACATCACTGTACAATCAGTTGTGGTAGGAATTAATCCTACCACATTAATAATGGAAAGTAGCCTTCTCTTTCTTGAATTAGATAACCACTCATAAGCAAATAAGAATGTATTCTTAACGCTGCCCAGATTCACCTCTTCACTGGTTACATTTACTGAAAGAATTAGGATGATGTTTAACTTGTAATATTTTCTCTTGTTAATGATTATGGAATTGGAGCATGTGGATATCTGACATTGCACTTAGGTCAACAGTTGATCTCTTCTTTGAGAATCCAAATCCATCCCAAAAGGAAACAATTATTTTTCTTTTGATAGGTCAAGAAACACTACATTCATCAAACCAGTTTTAAAAAAAAAAAGGTTCTTGTATAAAACTTCATCTTTAACTGTTTCAAATTATATTCCTTAGAAAGTCAAGTCTCTCCATGGAGGAGCCTGGGTTGCTACAAGAGAAGTGAAGGGGAAATTCATGAATGTCCCCTTGTGCCCTTCAGCCTTCATTTAACCAGAGAAACTCTACTTAAATCTGTCTCATGTGGAAGTTTTACATATTTTTGTTAAAATGTTATATTGTTTGATATCCTTTAGTGCATTTGTTTTCATTTCCTTTACTCCTAGTGCTGTATGTTTAGTGATAGATATGAGTGCCAAACTCTTGGATTTATCATAAATAAAGGACCAGTTTGGGCTGTTTATTTATTCTAATGCTGTTGGTTTATTGCCTATGAATTCTAAGAACTTGGTATATTTGATTTAAAATAGATGTAATTCATAAGATAAATGATATTTTTTCATAAATGCAAAGAGTTATATTGTTGAAGTTGAAGCAGATTTACTCTGACTCTGAAGAGATTAGAATTACATTTAGCAAGCAGAAGTTTCAGGAGCCTGATTTTAGCTCTATATAACAAATACTGTGTGTGTGTTTTTTAATATGATACTGAATAAAAAAGAAATGGGATACTTTCTTTGATAGAGAGTTCTATGTCACTATATCTATTCTGCAGGGATGTATGGGGACTTCAATGAATTCATGGTTAGAGCAGAGAATTTCAAGCATTTCTTCTGAGTCTAACACTGTGTGAGTTGTCTTCATCTAAATTAGACTAATTACTTGTACAAATAACTTAATACATTTAATCTGATTTTACAGATTATATGAATAAGGTCCATCTGCTTATCTGATAAAAAATCTAAACCCTTATATTGGTTACCAAGATTGTTAATTTTATTACATATGCCTTAATTTGTTTGCCCACATTCTATTGCTGGAATGGAAGTAGACTTTTAAAAAATTAACAATTTTCAATAGATGTTAGCATTTGCTCACCTTAAAGGAATAAACCCTTACTTGTATGCAAATGAAACATTATTTTTAATATTTGTATTTTGCTTCAAATGTTCAATTTAAATAAAAAGTATCTTTTAAAAATTGCTTCAATTACCACAATAGGTCTTAAGAAACAGTAAAATAAGTTCAGAATAAGGAAAACTCTTTTGCTCCTGTTTTGCTACTTCCTTTAAGTTACTTTCTTGTAAGGGTGTTTAACTTCTTGCATGTCCGCTGAGATGCTATGAAGCCATAAACCAAAGAACTATTACTGCTTCCAAGATGGCAATGTATAGACTTAATCATATTGTATAAGTTGACACACCTCACAATAGTCAAGCATTCTGTGAATCAGTGCTACCAAATCCCTATGCTTTAAATCGCTATGTTTAAGTAATCAACATGTTTTTTTCTAAGATCTAAGGCTTGACAGAAATCCTAGGTATAAAATCATTTACCTCCAAGAGGCTGCTTAATCATCAGTCAAGGGATTTGATGACATGAACACAGTCCATTAATATCCTATGAAATGATGAGAAAGTTGAGATCTCACCAGGGCTGTATTTTTGCAAGTCTTTATGGTTGACATATCTTACAGAGGATAAAAGCACTAAAATACACTGTTCGGGATTAAAATCACATGTTTTAATCTCTGCGAGGATTATTTCTTTTTAAAAGCATATTATTTGAATTTCCAGCTTCCAGTACACCAAAAGATAGTACAGATGCCTAAACATTCAAAAAGATAAGTTTTCAAGTGTCAGAAAAGTATGCAATGTTTGGATATTATCAGACTCAGCAGACAGCCAGACAGAAAGAAATACTTAAATGCTTCACAGAAGCAAAAATAGTAAATTGATTAGAGAAGCTGCATTTTGGAATGATAGCAATACAATTTATTCTGTCAGTGAATGTTAAAGAATATCTTCCCAAATGCACACACTCTGTTTTTAATTCTTTTTCATATGAAAATAATACAAATTTGACTTTAAAACTGTATTATAATTTGTTTTAGGCTAGACCTCTTTATAGTGGAATGGTTAAAATATCATAATTCCCTTAGCCATTATTGAGTTGTTTTGATACATCTGAGTGCTCCTACAGGCATTTTCATATTAGTGTATGTAGAGTCCATTACTTATTAATTCATGTATTAATTATTTTAAAATCACATTTTAATTAATTTGTTTATGGATTTACTTATCATTTACTCAATGGATTTATTTAACAATCCAGGAAATATCAGGCATGAGCTTAGACTACAAGATACATGTATTTGAGGTTCTGGCTAAAGGAAAATAAGTCATTAACATATAAATCAGGAAAGTCATAAAATAATTGTAACTTTTTTTCAGTTAGATCAAATGATTTATTTTATCGCTACAGTAAATACTACTGAAAGATTATATATTTGAACTGAGTTACTTTATCCAAATTTGTAACTTAGTGTGAGATTGGCAATCTAAGGCAGTAATTAGACCTTTCTCTAACTTTATTTCAGACTTGCCATCTTTAGCATGGATATTTCAAACATATGAGAATAACCAAAATAGATAATATAAAAGTGACATGAAACTTCTGAAGAAAAGTAATTTTATTTAATTGGATTAATAATTCTAGGTACTGAAAAACATTTTCCTACTATTTTTATTTCCATTATTGGTCTTACTTGTGTCAAAAAGCATTTTAATCATCTGTTTAAAGTCAGTCATTCTACCTAGATAGATTGATAAATAAATACTCACTCTGGTCCCCAGAATGGGAAGTAATGTAAAAGTCAAGTGGCAAAGAGTATGGAGTGCTAAGGAGGAGGAAAAAAAGAGTTGGGGACAGTAATTCTATCTACCACACACCTAAAAAATCCTGTTAGTGATTATTTTACATTTCAGGGAAAAACATTTCCAGGGTTAAATGAACATGGTTTATTGCTCTGAGTAAAAACATGAATCTTTACAGCACAAAAAGAAATTAGTCAAAATCTCCATCAGAATTTTAATTGAACATGATCTTGCCCAACTAGCTTCAGTGCATATAGAAAAAGTTCCAGATATTCTAGGCAATGAGTATGGCCAAACAGGTTATTAATTTTTTTCAAGTTTTTATCTAAATTCCAGTTAGGTTTATTATTTTTTTTGTTATAGTCAAGGTATGAAACCTAGCAATGATTAAACAAGAGTTATATGGTTCTCCTTGATTCCAAGGAAGTATGCTACTTAATTTTACTACAGGAAACTAGATTTTAATAAGTATTCTTCAATAATAGAAAAAGTCCCAATTTATTTTTTAAATGAGCATCTAACATATATAAGGCCCTTTGCATTCATTGTAACAGTTCATCAGTATAAAATCCCATTGGATTATGTTGTTGCTGTTGTTGTTGTTACTCTATTTTCCAGACAAGGGTAAAGGAAACACAGCAGAGATAAATCATTTGCCTCAGTTCAAAGTCCTGCTAATGTATTGATATAAAAATCTAGATAGCAAAATATAATTAAAGCTATAGTACAACTTGAGATCTATGTAGTAACAATTATATATCATAGCTGAGATTTTGATAATAATAGAATATGGGGAATGGGCATAATCATTTTGGCAACCTGGCATTATTTATTAAATTGAACATGCACATATTATTTCATGCAACAATTCATCCAGGAGGAGTATTTTTTCACATATTTACTATCAACTGTACCTAAGATGCGTATTAATTAAGGTTCTTTAGAATATTATTTGTAATAACACACACAAAATGTAAATAACACAAACATTTAGTAGAAGGCTAATTAAATTCTTGATAACCAATCCATACTTTAAATGACTTTACTCTAAAAAATAAAAAATAATTAATAAATGACTCTGCTGTTGTAATAGAAGTTCTTTAGGATATAAAATTTTGTTTAAGATTTATTTAATTATTTTAGATAGAGAGCAGGTGGTGGGTTAGAGGGTGGGCAGGGGGCAAACTCCCATCTGAGTGTGGAACCCACGCAAGGCTCTATCTCAAGACCCTGAGATCATGACCTGAGCTGAAATCAAAGAGTCAAACAGTTAACCGACTGAGCCACCCAGGTGACCATTTAGGATATATTATTAGCTAAATTAAAAAAGCAGTATATTGAAAATGTGGATAATACATTCCCACCTTATAAAAATGAAACGTATGATTATAGGCAAATGTTATGTATTAATACATACGACATTTTTTATGCTGTTTATGTTTTGAGAATGGAATTATGGGCCTAGGTTGGGAAGATGGCTCACATATTTAAATACATTTTTTTTTTTTAAAGATTTTATTTATTTATTTGACAGAGAGAGAAATAGTGAGAGCAGGAACACAAGCAGGGGGAATGGGAGAGGGAGAAGCAGGCTTCCTGCCGAGCAGGGAGCCCGATGCGGGACTCGATCCCAGGACCCCAGGATCATGACCTGAGCCGAAGGCAGACGCTTAACGACTGAGCCACCCAGGCGCCCTTTAAATACATTTTTATCATTTAGTTTTTAATAGGTGCAAATTTTTATTTCATGATAAAAAAGGAGAAAATAGTAATAATTTTAATAAAAGCAATTTAGTGTTATCATATGCTAAACACTGTACTAGCACTTTATATTCAACGCAATTTAATCCTCAAACCATTCTGACGAAGACAACATTATTACCCTGGTTGTAAAGAGGAGATGAAATAGAAGGGCAAAGAAGTTAAATAACTAAACACCAATTAAATAGCCACAAGTGCTAGGTTGAGAAGGCCAGGTTTATCTCATTCCCAAGTTTGTGCTATTAAATACTTCGCTCAAACTTCACAGATCAAAATAATATCTAGTGTGGAAGAATAGAGTTCATATAACAAGCTCCTGACCTACTTTCCATTTGACCTTACTTGCCTTATACTTAAACATAGAAGGAACAAGCGATTTTGTATAAATTAGAGATAAGTTAGCATCCAGGGAATTTTTTTTTTTGTCTGTATGTGTAATCTGAATATTTAATTCTTTTAAGAGAGATGGGAAAGGACCAATATTGGCATACAAATATAAGGCTCTCTCATTTCTGGCATGACCTGTGAAATGTCTTAATTTGTATCCTCGTGTCTTTCCAATCTTAGTGCAAAGAGCTCAATACATGTTGATCCTAAAACAAGTAATCATTTTAAATATAAATTATTTTTATTTTCTCTATAAAAGACAAACATTTTGACATATTCATCTGTTCTTTAAAGCTTATCTTAGTAGTGGAAGCATCTGTGAAAAAACCAACCAGCTGTGAATCTAAATATAGAAACAGATTCAGTGTTTGCAACATGAAGGTTGGAAATATGCTGCTGCTTAACACGTGAAACGATAAATGACAGTGCTGTATGTTAGAGAGTTTGCCATTCTAGAAATTCAACTTAATGCTAGTTTATCTCACCGGGAGATGTTTGTTATTCATAGTCACATATTTCACACTATATTTTTTTAGTGTGAATATATCCATGTGTGACTTATACCTCAAAAGAAAAGCTGGTGAAAGATATATTTAGTTTTTCTTTCTTTCTTTCTTTCTTTTTTTCTTTCTTTCTTTTCTTTCTTTCTTTCTTTCTTTCTTTCTTTAGATACAATCTTTCTTTCTAATAGATACAATCTCGCAGGGCACAAAAATACTACTTTATAAATGGTAAAAGAAGAGCAAAGTTTAAGGAAATTTCAGCTAAAACAATCCAATTAATGTGAACCTAAATTAGGCATTGTATTTTAAAGAATTAAAAGAAAAAATAAAAGATAGGAAAACAAATTTCCTGAAGAAAAATATTTTCAGTTTGTTTTCTGAAAATAGGGTTGTATCCATTTCTCACTTTCTTTTATAGTCAATACAATCCCATACGAATTAAATTCAGAGTTAGAATTATGTGAAAAAAAGAATTTGCTTACAAAAATGCAATTATATTTATTGTGTTATATTTGCTAAGACAGAAAAATTTACTCATATATTTCAACAATGGAGATTGAAATAACTTAAAACTATATTAATCAACTAAAAAAGTCATTAATCAAACACCCTGTTTCTCTAATCATTCAGATTTTTTGACATTTCTCTACAGAAGTGATAATGAACATCTGGTTTTATATGGTTAATGAGTGTGAAATGATATTGAATTTCTTTTTCCCTAGGGCTCCTATGTCATTTTCCTATCCCCATTAGAGAATAAGTGCATAAAAGTATAGCTATTTGTAATGCAGACATTAATGTGAAATAGTCACAGTACAACTTCTTAGTGTTGTCATTACTGGTGTATTTTTCAGAGTGTGTAATAATTCTTACAGATTTAATCCATGTGACTACCAAAAAAAGATGTTAAAATGAAATCCATGGACTTAAACAGTAGAATACCAAAGTATTTACCCACTTTTAATATAGAAATTGTGCTAGTGGAGAGAATCCTATAATAAAGCTATGAAAAAAATTGGAATTTTAATTCAAAATATTTGATTATGCCTTTTTCATGGAAAAGGAAGACTATTACAAATGTATCTATTGGGCAATAAGTTTATTAAGGAAGATAAAGAAAAGAATATAGAAGAAAGAAATTAAATTTAATTGAACACCATGTGCTTTATATGCCTGAAAATATGGCATTTGTTTTATCTTTTATAATTTAAAAATAAAGAAATTTAGGTAACAAGAAGTTAAGTATCTTGTCCCTGAACACAAAAGTAATAAGAGGATTGACCCAACTCTAGTCAACTTCAAAACCCTTTTTATTTTTTCATTTCTCTTGATAGCTCATATTAAAATAGCATGGATTCTAGGAAGAAAGATTAACAGTAGAAAACAAACACAAAAAAAAGGTTTAGAAACAGTGCCACGAGTTTGTCACTATTTAAAATATAGTAAAAGTATTGTACATTGGACAATAATTCCATAAATGTTCTGGTAAATTTAGTCAGCCCAGTATTTCCTTAAAATATGATTGAGGCCCATATACAGAAGGACCGCCAAGGGTGTTTACTTAGAATCACTTTCTGGGCCCTACACAGATCTATTAATCAAAATCTTTGATATTGAAATGTGGTCATTTAGAGATTATAAAAGTAATTCTTTAATTCACTGTTTAAACACAAACACACACAGATAAATAAGAACTGGTTGCCCATCATTACTAATGAATTACTGCAAGGTATCAACTTTGTAATTTTGGATAAAATATAACAATCTATGAAATGTTTTTTGAGTGAAGAAATAATGGCACTAAATTTATAGTAAAAACATACTTAAGTAAAAATGTACATGCATGCTTGATTATAAAAATTTTATATTTTATGTATGAATGTATGTTGAGCAAGCATGATTCATGAACATAATAAATACATACTATATTCTTGTATTCTAGTAGTTATTCTGGTTGAGGTGATCTTCCTCTTGCCCTGGAAAAAAAACTTAATAGACAATCTTATGGTCACTTAAAAATTTCAAAACAGTCTCAATCAGAAACCCAGTCGGAGATATGAAGCAACACTTCAATCTGCAAATAAAGCCGAATCTACAAAGTAAAGCCAAAGTTGAAGAGAACCCGTAACTATGGAAGAAAAATGTGGTGGGCTTTTTCTTTTTTCCTCTGATGTGATTCATCCAGATCTAACTGAAGTGTTAGTGTCTTTGGAGCTTTTTTGTGGGAATGGAGAAACAAAAGAAGTAACAGGGATTTTCTTATTTGCTGATGGATTTCTGCTCTTTGGGTCTGGCAATGTTTAAAGTTGATTTCTCTAGTAACAAGTTAAAGACAAGGAGTGGGAAAGTCTTAAGTGGAAGGGAGAGTTAAAATATGAACTTTTCATCTTGGACTGGAAAGAATCATGTTGGTCAAAGTTTAGCTCTTACTTCATAGAAAATTAGTTAATGCCTGCCTGCCATGTGAGAAATGACACTTGCCCAGGTGAACAACCATCCTGGTTTGCCAGGGACTGAAGCATTTCCCAGGACTTGAAACTTTTAGTGCTCAAACCAGAAGAGTCCCAGACAAGCTGGGACAGGTTGGCCACCCTATTTTTAAGTCTAGAGCATTTAATTATTTTAAGAATAAAATCTCTTGTTTGGAAATTTAAAAATAAATAAAGTTGATTTCTTGGGGCTGCTGGGTGGCTCAGTTGGTCGAGTGTCTCGTGATCCCAGGATTCTGGGATCAACCCTGCATGGGGCTCCTTGCTCAGCAGGGAGCCTGCTTCTCCCTCTCCCTCTGCTTGCTGCTCCCCTTGCTTGTGATCTCTCTCTCGCTCTCTCTCCATCAAATAAATAAATAAAATCTTTAATAAAAAAAAAAGTTGATTTGTCTTCCTGTGCTTTTTGGGCTTATTAAATGCTTTTCTGCTCCACTCCTTTGGTCCCACCTCAGCCCTGGTTGTCCATTTCACCAATATTCCAGTTGTTAGTCTTCTGGGTCCAGTTCTGTTGGACAGTGTTTTTTACCCTGACAAAGTTTTTTATCCAACCTTTTCACTGACAGGTTTTAGAAATGTAGGGTATTCAGCTTTCTCAGGCATGAGAAAAACAATTGTCTTACATGCTTTCAGTCAAGCTTTCTGAGTGATGTCAAGGAAGCATCCCAAATAAGCTTTGGAATTACAAGGAGGTGAGAAAGGGGAATGAGAAGGAGGTGGTAAGAAAGGGAAATGAGATGGTAAGAAAAGGAATCATATCCTGGCATTGGCTCTCTCAAAAAAAAAAAAATCCCCAAAAGTCCTAATTTGTTTTCCAAATATTGATTCTTTAAAAATTTTGAAATTGGAAAATGGCCAAGTAATATAAAATCAGTTTACTTTTATTACTATTTATTTATTCATTTATTCATTCAGTCATTTACTTATTTATTTATTTGTAATTCAGCATATGGAAAGCTGTCTTACACATGCTTTGGGATATAATGTCTATAGTACTGATACATAAGAGAGAAATGATAGGGGTGCCTGGGTGGCTCAGTAGGTTAAGTGTCTGCCTTCGGCTCAGATCATGATTCTGGGGTCCTGTGGTGGAGCCTCATGTCAGGCTCCCCGCTCAGCGGGGAGTCTGATTCTCCTTCTCCCCCTCCCTTTCCCCTCTCTCATGCTCTATCTGTATCTCAAATAAATAAATAAAATCTTTTAAAAAAGAAGAGAAATGATAGCCCCATTTTTGCAGCCTGATATATATGTGTGTAATTACATGTGCATTTAATGGGTACATTAGGACAGAAGGGGAAAAGAAGAAAAAAAAGGAGGGATAATTGTTTAATAATCCTCTAGTGATTTTTAATATCATAATGCATTTTTAAGTGTTAAAAAGATCTTCTAATGGTCAGTTAAAAATAATAATGATTATTTTAATTGAAACTGTGCTAATGGTTTCATAGGAATGAAATACAGGCATATATCGTTCATATATTGTTTTATTTTCCTTCCTTAGAAGTGCATTTATTGAAGACATTTACCATATAAGTACAATAATCTTGTTTTTTTATTTTATTACTCTTAATTTTGCTCCCCCTTCACTGTTCCTTCATTTTTTTTCCTTTGCAAAATCATCTTCCTCTATCTGTATATATTTTTTAAATTTAAATTCTATCTATGTTTGTAATATTGGCATTCCTTAGAGCTTCTCTCTTGTCCCTCTCCTCCTCTTTCCATATACTCATTCACTAGGAGATGTCAATGTTTCATCGAAATTTATCTCCATTTAATTGCTGATGACTTCCTAGTATATATTCTTTGACTAGATTGCTCATTGGATAGTACCACTATTGTAATATCCACCTTTCTATATGACTTCACTATTG
Organism: Neomonachus schauinslandi; assembly: GCF_002201575.2. NCBI lineage: Eukaryota > Metazoa > Chordata > Mammalia > Carnivora > Phocidae > Neomonachus > Neomonachus schauinslandi. The sequence goes on from NC_058404.1 coordinate 88,222,841, forward strand.
AATGCATTAAATAAAGCCTAAAATGGAACTCTCTTTAGTTCTCTCTTTCTGAGTTGTGTGTTCTATCCTTATTTTACCCCTTAATAAATGACATCTATTAATTAGTATTAATAAAGGACTCTATTCAATATAATCTCTGATTTCTTTCCTCCCTACCATCCCCCAGATCCAGTCTGTGTGAAGACAAGTCGTGTTGATTTAATTTCAAAATATATCTCAAATGTGAATATTTCCTTAGGGAAATCTTTTCTGCCATCATTATATCCATGCTATTCTATTTTTTTTTTACCAGACTACTACAACAGCCTCCTAAATATCTTCATATGATCACTCTTGTTTTTCTCCAACTTAGTCTGTGTCTAGCAGTTAGAAAACTCTTCCATATGCATAAACATCAATTTTTTTCCAAGGCACTTGGAATAAATTCCAATAAATTTTCCCTGAATTTTAGGCCCTAAATAATCCAACTCCTACCTGTCTCTTCTGCCTCATCTAATGGACATTTCCCTTAGGTAAGCTACAGCCTTCCTGGTAGTCGACCAGTTTCTCATACCCCCAAGATGTTTCTCAGATTGGGATTTGGTTACATATTATTTCCTCTTTGGTGAAAGCTCCATCCTCCACTTTTATTCTAGGTATCTATTACTGCATAACAAAATACCCCAACACTTAGTGGCTTAAAACAATAATCATTTATTAACTCTCACAATTGTGTAGATCAGGAATTTAGCTGAGAGTCCTTCTGCTTTGCATGGAATGCGGTTGCTCAGTGGCATATAGTTGGTGGCTGATCTAGTGTAGAGGCTTCAAGACATTTCATTTACAAACCTGGTACCTTACTGAGGAAAGGACCAGTCTCAGCTAGCCCATATTTCCTCTTCATATAATTTCAGGGCTTCTCCACCAGCCACCAGCCAGCTATTTGGACATAGTTAGTCAGGGTTCCAAGAGCATTCAAAGAGATCAGAAGTGAAAAGTAGTCTTTTAAAGCTAGTGTCTCAAAACGGGCAGATTCAATTCCAACACATTTTATTGGTCAAGGCAGTCAGAGTCTCCCAGATTCAAGACAAAGAAACATAAGCTTCACTTCCTGATATGAAAAGTGTCAATGAATTTGTGGACATCTTCATTCTGCCACAACCTCAAAGGTCTTGTTTATATTCTAAGCAAAATATTGCCTCCTCCTAAGTCTTCCCTAAGCAGCATTGTTAAATGGAGTATCTACTATTGATATTTCTCTCAGAGCATTGTTTCCTTGTTTATCAACATTTGTGATTTATTATTATTATTATTATTTTTTAGAGAGGGAGGGAGAGGAGGGGGGAGAGAGAGAGAGAGAATCTTAAGCAGGCACCACACCCTGCACAGAGCCTGATGTTGGGCTCGATCTCAAGATCAAGATCCTGAGATCATGACCTGAGCTGAAATCAAGAATCAGAGGCTTAACCAACTGAGCCACCCAGGCGCCCCTATTTTTTTAAAGATTTTTTTTTATACATTCGAGACACAGAGATACAGAGAGAGAGAGAGAGCATGAGCAGGGGAAGAAGCACAGGGAGGGGGAGAAGCAGAGTCCCTGGCTGAGCAGGGACCCCGATGTAGGGCTCGATCCCAGGACCCTGGGATCATGACCCGAGCCGAAGGCAGACGCGTAACCATCTGAGCCACCCAGGCGCCCCTGCCCCACCCCTATTTTTTTAATTAAAAAAATTTTCTATGCTTCATCTGCTAAGAAATAATTAGTAATAAGACAAGAATGTTCACCTGTTTATTTCTGCCTTTCTAGTGCCTAACATAGTACTGATAATATAGCAAGTATTGAGTGGATATTTAATAAATAACTTTTTAAGTAATAAATGCAAATTGATATTTTTTATCCAAACATTTTGCACAAATGCAGAGTACTGCAATTTTGAGAACAATTCCTATGAAAAAAATGTGTGCAAACCAGTTGGTCATGAATTCAGGGTAAGTTACTATGGCTATTAAGGGATTGGAGAGGGACTATGGAAAAAAACAAATGAACAAGAGAATGCATTAAAAAAAACACAGTGAAAAAGTCCTCAACATCTCTTGGCATCAGTGAAATCCGAATCAAAACCTCAATGAGATACCACCTCACACCAGTCAGAATGGCTAAAATTAACAAGTCAGGAAATGACAGATGTTGGAGGGGATGTGGAGACAGGGGAACCCTCCTACACTGTTGGTGGGAATGCAAGCTGGTGCAGCCACTCTGGAAAACAGTATGAAGGTCCCTCAAACAGTTGAAAATAGAGCTACCCTACGACCCAGCCATTGCACTACTGGGTATCTACCCCAAAGATACAAATGTAGGGATCCGAAGGGGTACATGCACCCCGATGATTATAGCAGCAATGTCCACAATAGCTAACTATGGAAAGAGCCAAGATGTCCATCGACAGATGAATGGATAAAGAAGATTTGGTATATATACACAATGGAATATTATGCAGCCATCAAAAGGAATGAAATCTTGCCATTTGTGATGATGTGGATGGAACTGGAGGGTATTATGCTGAGTGAAATAAGTCAATCAGAGAAAGACATGTGTCTTATGATCTCACTGATATGGGGAATTCTTAATCTCAGGAAACAAACTGAGGGTTGCTGGAGTGGGGGGTGGGGTGGGAGGGATGGGGTGGCTGGGTGATAGACATTGGGGAGGGTATGTGCTATGGTGAGCACTGTGAATTGTGTAAGACTGTTGAATCACAGACCTGTACCTCTGAAACAATACATTATATGTTAAAAAAAAATAAAGAAAAGAAGATAGCAGGAAGGGAAAAATGAAGGGGGGTGGAAATCGGAGGGGGAGACGAACCATGGGAGACTATGGACTCTGAGAAACAAACTGAGGGTTCTAGAGGGGAGGGAGGTGGGGGGATGGGTTAGCCTCGTGATGGGTATTAAAGAGGGCACGTAGTGCATGGAGCACTGGGTGTTATATGCAAACAATGAATCATGGAACACTACATCAAAAACTAATGATGTAATGTATGGTGATTAACATAACATAATAAAAAAAAAAAAAAAGAAAAAGAAACACAGTGAAATAGAGTCATGGTGTTCCAAACATGCTGGTCAGTCACATTTGAAATGATATATCCAGGTCTGAGAGTCACATATTTAGAAAGATAGAGAATAACAAGTATATGGAGTCAAGTGAAAATGTAACATGAAATACTTCAGGGGACTTGGAATGTTTAACTTATAAAATCCTGTGGGGGGGCACCTGGGTGGCTCAGTTGGTTAAGCGACTGCCTTCGGCTCAGGTCATGATCCTGGAGTCCCGGGATCGAGTCCCGCATCGGGCTCCCTGCTCGGCGGGGAGTCTGCTTCTCCCTCTGACCCTCCTCCCTCTCATGCTCTCTGTCTCTCATTCTCTCTCTCTCAAATAAATAAATAAAAAACCTTTAAAAAAAAAAAAAAATAAAATAAAATCCTGTGGGACAAATATAATTGATATCTTCAAATGTTGAGCAGCTATCACATGTAAGATTTTTTCTATTTTCCTCAGAACTCTGATTAATAACCTGCCAAAGATGAATTTTACAATTAAAATACGTAAGCAACCCAGAATGATTACTCTAAGGAAAAAAAGAAAGATTTAACATGTTTCTGCCAGTATTTCTTTAGGCTGCTATAGTTGCTTCATCTCCTCACCCCTGGGATTAGATCTGAAGCTTTCTTGTCACCTTTGGTGTAGTAATTACATTGATTTTCAGTCATAAAAAGTGGGTCAATTAAATACTTTTTCTTTGTCATATTAATCATTTACTGATATTAAGGTATTAACTGTTTTAAGTACCCATACTGTGTAAAATCTCAGAAGCGTGGCCGTGAGGAAATCATAGCAGACCCTGTTGCAGGGGTTTCTCTTTGTCAGAGAATACACCTGGGCTCTGGCTCAAGTGAATGAAAATAAAATTCAGCAAATTAATTAAATTAACGACACTACCCTGTTCTCTCTATTTTCCTTTCAATTTTTTTGTGAACCTAAAACTACTCTAAGAAAAAGAATCTTTAAAAATCAGTATAAAAAATTGTAAGTTCCCTAAATGGCCTATTTTCCAAATTTACTGAATTTACACACTGACCAAAAATTTATCTGTATAAACTGTCTTTCAAATTTGTTACAACACATATTTGATATTGCAGAGTTTTGAGAGATTTTGAATATTATCACAAAGTTTGGCCTGGGCAATTTATTATTATTTTAAGCATCTGTTATTTACAGCAATGTCTAAAGATCTTTAAAATTTTTCAGATTGATTTCTTCAAGTTATTTTTCTGGTTTTCCATACTTTTGGTTTCTTAAAATTGTGTCTACGAATTGCCAGGAAGAAAATCAGTATCAGTAGCAAACAATGTATCCTATGGCTTTCTTGATGTACCTATTTTATACCTATTTATTCCTATACTTGATGTACCTATTTTTTTTTCTAAAGGCAAAATTTAGCACAAACAAAAAAAATAATAAAATCCTTCCTTTTTCTCTCCACGATACTCGAACTCTTTCCAGAGTCTATTCCTAAACTTAGCGTGGGGAACCCCTTTTTAACTTTGAAATTACCTCTCCTAAAGTCTCTGTGTTTGCGAGTGCCAGGGGGTGGGGAAACAAAGTGAAGACTTTGATCTTTTGGTCATTACTCTGTTTATAAATTGTGACAATACTTTGGAATTAATTGTATTTTCAAGATCGAGGTCTGCTTCAATATGAACCTCTGACAGTGTTAGATTTTGTTCAAAAAATAAACTCAACCCTTAAACATTTTTCTGCTTTTTAAGTATATGCTTTTGAAAGAATCTGAGTACTTCATGACTAAAGTATAGCAAATCTGTTGGCTAGCACTGTACTGTGGAATGTAGGGTCCCCGCTAGTGCACGTAAGAATGGTTGAGAGATCTAGTGCTTCATACTGTGGCTTCTGCCACCGCAAAGCAGAAAGCACATTGACACAGATGCAGCTTAGGCAGCACTACGTTGGTGTTCTTTCAAAAATTGTTATGAAGATGACAATACAGCTTGTTCACAATGACAGTACTCAAATTTGGTGGTGAAAATAACCAGCGCCTTGCATGGCTTGTGTAATAAAATGTAAAGTGTATGAAGATATAAAAAATACATAGAGCAGAATGCAAGATGATTTCACTGTCCATGTTTTCCTCACTAAAGAACAGATAAAGATTTATAACTACTATAATTAAAGCAACATTCTCTCATATGATCCATTTTTTAAATTTTATTTTAGTCTGTGAGTTTTTCATACCATCTCATCCCATGCTGTGTGAGTTATATTTTTTCTTACTTCTTGATCTTATTACTAAGTCAGAGAAAGTTGTTAATCTTTGCTTATGTCCTTGATCAAATCAAATAAAAAGTCAATCATCAACTGATTTCTAGGAACCCTTTGCTTCTTTCCATGACCATAAATTATTTGAATATCAAAAAATAATATAGTCTTAAAATAGTGATAACTTTACTGCTAAGTAGCTTCAGCTTTTCCAACTTGAGCACTTTGTTCACGAGTTTTCTGAAGTGCCTCCGTCTTTCTGACGCCCTCCACATTCAGCAGGATGTGGAAATGGGTGGGTGTGGTATTCCACCCGACTTTCCCTCACTCCCTGCGTTATTTTAAAGGACACACAGACAGCATAAAATTTTACCCTTAAATAAGCATGCATTTTTAAGAAATATTCACTTCTTAAAAAATTATATAACCTGAATCCCATTATTATACCTTAAAAGGGGAACACTTCTTTAATATCATTTAATATCCCTTCATGTTCCCTTCATGTCTCATAACTGTATTTTTTTTTAGATTTGACTTTTTTATCTGACAGGGAGAGAGAGCACAAGCAGGGGGAGCAGCAGAGGGAGAGGGGGAAACAGGCTCCCCTCTGAGAAGGGAGCCCGATGCAGGGCTCAATCCAGGGACCCTGGGATTGAAAACTGAGCTGAAGGCAGACCTTAACTGACAACCACCCAGGCGTCCCATTAACTGTGTTTTTCAGTAAGTGGGGTTTTTTTGTTTTTTTTTTTTTATATCAAGATCCCAAAAAAAAAAGAACCACATGTTTCATTTATTTTATATACCTTGGTCTCTTTTAATCTATAAAATCCCTTCACTTTTTGTCTTGCCCTTTATTTTTGTTTCATTTCTCCTATATAACTTTCCACATTTGGGGTTTAGCTAATTGCATCCCTATATCATTTAACATTATTTCTTTATTTTCTATGTTTCATATAAAGTGATTAGATCAAATGTTTTAATCAAGCTCAATTTTTATTTTTATTTTTTTATCAAGAATATCTTATGAGTCTCGGGCGCCTGGGTGGCTCAGTTGGTTAAGCGACTGCCTTCGGCTCAGGTCATGATCCTGGAGTCCCGGGATTGAGTCCCGCATTGGGCTCCCTGCTCGGCAGGGAGTCTGCTTCTCCCTCTGACCCTCCCCCCTCTCATGTGCTCTCTCTCTCTCAGTCTCTCTCTCAAATAAATAAATAAAATCTTTAAAAAAAAAGAATATCTTATGAGTCTCAAGATATCTGGTCATCTCTCATTTTGCGATCTGTTATAAAATTCTCCGTCAACTTTTCATTTAATGTGTTAGCAGCTATTCAAGATTATTGGCAACACCCATTTCTCCCCTAGGGATGCAAATTTGTGTTGTTTCAATGCTGTAATTTTTTCTGGATATATTAGCTGTAATTCTTCCATAAAAAAATTTACTCATGAACTATTTGGTTACCCTTAAGTATATTTCTACACTAAAGGAAAGGTAAATGGTTCACTTTTTCCTGTTATTTATTAATTTCCAGAAAAATGAGTTGCTGCCCTAGCAACTTCCAGAGGTAATCAATGAGATTATTAAAATTATTATGAGCTCATGGATTTTTTTAAACATGTTTGAAGTGTTCATAGCAATAATTATAATTCTTAATGTTTAGCCATACTGTTTTCAGCTGGTGGAAGCTTCTTTACTTTGACTCCCACAACTTTCCAACAGGACTCTAATAGTCTTTGATAGTTTCTTTGTGTTGCTTTTTGATATGAAAATAATTCCAGCCTTATGTTGTACAGTTCTTATCAGAGTGGAATCTAACCTTTCTCCAAGAAGTTTTGATTTTACTAAGAAGTGTTACTTAGAGACCATAGTCTGGGTTCTCTATATCTGTTTTGACTATTGCTCCTGGGCCTTTTTAGTTAGTAGCCAGAAAATAAACATATTATATTGTGGAAGAGAAAATAAACATACCATGAGTTCATATTTCAGTTGTAATTACTGAGTTTTTATCAAAATTTTTTTCCTTTTATTTTTTCTCTCTGTTGTTACTCAAAATCTTATTTCCTAAAGACAATATACTTGTTTTTGATTTATCATCTATGTCTTTCTGTACCTATCTAAATGTACATATCTATCTACATGTAAATCTTAAAAGTAATAATGCCAGTATTATTTCTATGAATATGGTTATCAAATACTATTCGATATTTCTTTTCAGTTCTTTTTAATCTTGACATATCCCACTAAGGATGTACTGTCACATTACTGTTTTCAGGTCATACAAAACAGTTATTCTATGGTTAAGGCATCAAACTAATATGTAATTTAGTTTTGTTTTCCACTTGGAGGGTTTTTTAAATTAATTTAGATTTATTTCTTATAATTATTTAAAACAACTAGAAGTCTCTAAAGTGTTATCTGTAAAAAATACATTCAGAGAACTATACCTTCAATTTCTTTTCCCTTAAGTCTCTTTACTTATACTCTTTCAATAGTAATTTTCATTAGTTTTTTGTTTCTACTTCCATTTGAAAAATACAGGCATCTATTATACATATTATAGATGAATAGATTTATAGATTTACCTCTTCTTACACGTATATCTTAATCCCTTCATAAATGAAAGGTAATACAATAATCACATTGTTTTGCTCCTTTAAAATATTTTTAGGGATTAATCTATAGTCATGTATAAAGATTTTCCTCATTGTTTTTAGAGATTCATAGTACTCCATTCCATGGATGTTCTGTAGTTTCTTCAGCTAGTCCCCTGTAGATGAACATTTTGATTATTTCTAGTGCTTCTTTGTTTTGACAAATAGAACAACAATAAATACCTTTGTGCACATGCCATTTCAGTTATCATAGGCTATCTTTGGAAAAGATTCCTAAAGGAGATATTTCTGTTTAAAGGGACAAATCAAAAGGCATTCTTTCTAGATATTACCAAATTCCTTTGTACAGATGTTGTCTAACTTTGTATTTCTACCAGCAATATATGAATGTGTATTTTCCTACACTATTTTCATGATATCTAGAGTAAAAGATGAATCCTCCTATTGGACAAAATACACATCAGACCACTTTTCCTGTAATAACATTAAGTAAGTCTATTGCCTTTAGAGTTTCAATAGGCATAATTTTTTACAATAATAGTTATTTTTGAAAAGGGCTTATCTAATCATTTGGGCATCTTCTTTCAGCAAACACTCTCTTAGATCAGTGGCAGTGCTTGAAGCAATATGGGTAGCTTATCAGTTTATTTGGTTTCAGAAGACCTAAAAATTTAAGGAAACTTTTAGGAATTGGTCCTACATCCTACTTGGTAGCCTTGATCCAACATGAAGTCTCTATCAGCATTATTCTCTAAAGTGGCATATTTTAGGCTAGCTCTTAGGTCCACCTATTTAAAGGGATAGCCAGAGAATGGCCTTCTCCAAAAAGTGAGCATTTACAGGGGCCTGCAGAACTGTCATACTTTTTTTTTTAATATTATCTTTGGGCTTTAGTGGTGCCCTCATCACCAGAAGGTACACGTGTTATGGCTTACTCATCTCTTTCATGACCTGTTCCCCTAGGAAGCATCTCAGAACAACAAAGTCACTGGAGAGTTGAAGAGTGTAGATGAGGGCAGTTAACCACCACAGTGCCCCTGTCAGATGTCCAGCTGGCTCACATAGAACTAAACATAAGGCTGATTGGCTTTCTGCCCAGAGAAACCAGTGTATCCTGAAGGGTGTCATATTGACAATTATGGATATGCAAAATTGTTCACACATTCAAGGTTAAGAGCAACTTATTCTGAGCTCAGATCTTTATGCAATTTGTTTGATGGCATATGGGGTCATTTTGGAGCCTAGTCTCTAGAGGCAAGAATTGCTGCTGCAACTCATTTGTTCTAAATTATGGTTGCTGTTCAAATAGTTTAAAAATTTTAGGTTTTGACTATTGTTTTAAAGATTACCTAAGGAAAATTGGGAAATAATGTAAATTAACACTAAGTAATAAAAAAATAAATGTATTGACCAGAGCTGAGTGTGACAATGATGGATGATCTCTATTGAAAATAACAGTGTCTATTTGATAATTATATGTCATCAAAAATAGCATAACAGCATGACATTCAGTAATTAAAATTGCCCTCCTGTATGCCTTGTAAGGGGATTCCCAACAAAATAACTATTTTCTGGATTTCATATTAAAGATAAACTACCAAAATGTACTTAATGTTTTATAGTTTTTTATAATTACTCTAGGCAGTGTCTTTATTCTGTATATTTATGATAAAACTTATGTCTTATTCATTTGAGGATCACATAATCTGTTCCATTTTGGAGGGACTATCAGAATATAATTATCTTTTGTGTCATAAACCTTGCATTTGGGGACATTGTCAGAGAAGATTTATTAAGTGCATTTATCCTCTTTTGAAAGAAAGACCAGATATTAATAGAAATATTTGGGTCCTATTTGTGTCAGTAAAAGTCATATTTATTCTAAATCTATAAGGCAAATGCATTCGCAACCATTTCTCAGATAACATAAGGGGAAATATTAGTTGAATTAATTTTTGAAATTATACCTAAGTTTTCCAAATCAGTTGTCAATGTGTAATATTATGTTCATAAAAACATTATGGCATAAATAAGTTTGAATGAAATTTTAAAATGCTTTTCATTTTCTTTTTGAATATCTTACCATTATTAGAAGAGATTTTGTTCTTTTCCTATGAGCAACAATAAATACATAATATTTAAAATGACTCATGCTGTTTTGTTTTGATTTATATCTTATTATAATAAGATCTTAGACTAAAAGATTCCTTTAGTTTTAATGAGTTTAACAGTTACTGTTTTATTCCTATTTCTACTTATCTCTGTATTTCCCAAATTTGTTTTACCACCATTTCTGTATGTTGTAGTTAGGGTCTTTGTTCATTTGCCACTAGTTGTGAAGATGAGACTGCTGTTGATTTCAAGTAAATACTTGATTATTAACCAAATCTTGTGTAACGCCTTAAATAAGTGGCAAACACTTAGAAAAAATAAGGGGAAATCCAAAATGAAGATACTTTCAAATAACTTATAAAATACAAAAAGAATGGGCATTGTTATGAGTACATATTAAAATGTTTTAATAGTTCTATTTTTATTCATCTTAGGCTGGTAGAACCATACTTAACTAAACTTATTTTTAATTTTAGCTTGAAAATAAGACATTCAATTTATTTAGTTTTATATTAATTTATTTTTTAAGATTTTATTTATTTATTTGACAGAGAGAGACACAGCGAGAGAGGGATCACAAGCAGGGGGAGTGGGAGAGGGAGAAGCAGGCTGCCCATGGAGCAGCGAGCCCAATGTGGGGCTTGATCCCAGGACCCTGGGATCATGACCTGAGCCGAAGGCAGATGCTTAACGACTGAGCCACCCAGGCGCCCCAAGACATTCAATTAATTTTTTTTATTTTTTTTAAGATTTTATTTATTTGACAGAGAGAGAGACAGAGAGAGCAGGAACACAAGCAGGGGGAGTGGGAGAGGGAGAAGCAGGCTTCCCGCCAAGCAGGGAGCCCGATGTGGGGCTCGATCCCAGGACCCTGGGATCAATGACCCGAGCCGAAGGCAGACGCCCAACAACTGAGCCACCCAGGCACCCCAAGACATTCAATTTAGATGAACTAATCTATTTGTTTCTCTTTGAGCATCAACTGTTTCTTACCACCTAAAATTTGACTCTTTTTTTTTTCGATTCAATTCTTGTTGTCTTTCAAAAAATGCATTTTTCTAAAACAAAATTCTTAATCGCATTCCACTTGAATTTTCTTTTCATTTTACCACTTGTTAACATTTGGGTACTTTTAATCCAACTTTACTAATTTTGTATTGCTTTTAAGAATTTTAAAATTTTCTTCTACAAATATATTTTGTATCTTGAACCCAGTTGCATATTTCTGTATTTTGCATTCCTCCCATGTCCTTAAATAATTATAGGTGAGTCAAAGATACTAATTACTACAATAATTTATAAAGTATGATTGATGATGTGAGAGGCTTCAATTTATATGTATCTTAGGTAAAATATTGAGAAAAGATACTAAAACAAGCCATGTGAGGGTGTCCATAATTGTTTTTTCTTCTTTAGACTACAGAAATATATATGACAATAATTTTTTTTAAAGATTTTATTTATTTATCTGACAGAGAGAGACACAGCGAGAGAGAGAACACAAGCAGGGGGAGTGGGAGAGGGAGAAGCAGGCTTTCCACTGAGCAGGGAGCCCGATGCGGGGCTCGATCCCAGGACCCTGGGACCATGACCTGAGCCGAAGGCAGTCGCTTAACCAACTGAGCCACCCAGGCACCCCTGACCAGTGTGATAATGGTAGAGCTAGAATTAGGAATAAGTTTCTCTGATTTTTGCTATAGATTCTGTCAGTTATATAATGTTTTTCCTCTTTGTCAATTCATATGTAATTAAAAAGCTTAATGCTTACCCAAGCTCTTTCACTTTGAACTCTAGGAGACAGTGTGTGCCATATATATCAAGAAACATTTCTAGTCATACCAAAGCTATTCTGAACAGAGAAGTTTTACTTGTATTATTTGAGAATTATGTTATTTCTGTGTTTAAAAAAGATGTAGGGTGGGATATAGATGGACTTTAGTGCATGAGGGATTAAAATAAATTTATTGCGGGATGCTTGGGTGGCTCAGTCGGTTAATCCTCTGCCTTTGGCACAGGTCATGATCCCAGGGTTCTGGGATTGAGTCCCGCATCGGGCTCCCTGCTCGGCGGGGAGCCTGCTTCTTCCGCTGCCTGCCTCTCCCCTTGCTTGTGCGCGCACTCTCTTTCTGACAAATAAATAAATAAAATATTTAAAATGAAAGTGGGACACTGTCTGCTCAGATCTATTCATGCACCACACTATAACCACTCAACCTACAAATGTTTCTTAAAGGTAGTAAGCAGTCACAATATTTGAAGAAAGGATTTATGAGAGAGTGTCAAGCTATACCCCTGCTGAAGCTGTTAATCTTGAGAAAATAATTAATATTCATCCATTTTTCTCTTCTGTCAAATGTTCTTGATGCTCTTAGCTCCTGACTGGACTCTATGCTTACTTGTATTGTTGAACATGTAAAATAGCTCAAATCTATATTCCCAAAGACATCTTTACCCCTGGCTATCATTCTGTTTCTAGGCATGTTGGTGCAACTGCCCAATCACAGTTATAAATCTTTAAAAATAATAAATAAATAAATAAATAAATAAATAATAAATATATTGAGGTATTCAAACTAGTGTCTTGAACAGAGTCCTCAACAGAGGGAAAACAATGAAAATATGTAATAACCATGTCTTATATTTACAAAGAATATTGTAAACTAGAAGTTATTTCCACTCCATATCTCAAGGTTCACAATGACTCTTGAAGTGGGAATTAACTGTGGCCATCTTTTTTTTTTTTAAAGATTTTTATTTATTTGAGAGAGAGAATGAGAGACAGAGAGCACGAGAGGGAAGAGGGTCAGAGGGAGAAGCAGACCCCCTGCTGAGCAGGGAGCCCGATGTGGGACTCGATCCCGGGACTCCAGAATCATGACCTGAGCCGAAGGCAGTCGCTTAACCAACTGAGCCACCCAGGCGCCCTAACTGTGGCCATCTTATATAGTAAGCAATTCAGACTCTCAACTGTGGATTGTTCGTTGTTAAATGCATTTAGTAAGTACTTAAGTCAAAACTACTAATTAACTTAAAATTAAAATAAAATACTTTTTATAAAACAACATTATATGTAAATAAACTATGAATTAAAAGTAACCTTATGTTAGAGTCAAAATACAGGCTAGGAAATAGATCATTTTAAAACTCAGTATGCTGGGCGCCTGGGTGGCTCAGTTGGTTAAGCGACTGCCTTCGGCTCAGGTCATGATCCCAGGGTCCTGGGATCGAGTCCCACATCGGGCTCCCGGCTCGGCGGGGAGCCTGCTTCTCCCTCTGACCCTCTCCCCTCTCATGCTGTTTCTCTCTCGCTCGCTCTCTAAAAAAAAAATAAAAAAAAATCTTAAAACTCAGTATGCTAATTAAAATCCACAGGAAAATTTGCTCTCACTGATCAGTACCAAGAAACACTTGGCTTCCCCTGATGACTTAAATGCTTTTACCTGATCAGTACGATTACTAAACTAAAATCTGGAGAGACAGAGGCCTACAGAGAGAAACAAGATCCTAGCATTTGCTTGTCTACAAGCTACAGATTACTATTTTAGCTAGGAAAAAGAATAAACTAGACATTTTTAGTGAACTCCTAAAATCTGAATATGACCTAGGGTGAGAGTGTAAAACCACTAAGGATTGCGGACATGCTAAGTTTGAATTCTCTTGCAGGCTCTTTCTCCAAGTACTCCTTAGGAGTCCACAGGGAAGACCAGGTAGAATTCAGAGAAATCCTGCCCATAGCACTACCTGAGTGAGAGAAACAGTGCTAAAAGTCCAGCCAGACTCATTTTCACTATGATGTTTACCTATGTGTCTGTTCTTGGTATTTATTATTTATTTTTTCTCCTTATTTTGGGTATGATTTTCCTACTTTTTTTTCTACCTTTTTTTTTTGCTAACTTTTTGATTTGATACAATGGCAGGCAGGCATTGAGGAATTTACCTTTTTGTATGCTAGATATTTTTATACCTGTATAAATATTCTTGAGCTTTCTTTCTGAGACACATTTAAGTTATTGGTAAAAGTTTGATCCTTGGGGCACCTGGGTGGCTCAGTCTGGGATCAGGTCATGATCCCGGGGTCCTGGGATCGAGGCTTGCTTCGGAGCCTGCTTCTCTCTCTGTGTGCACTCTCTCTTCTCTCTCTCTCAAATGAATAAATAAAATATTTTTAAAAGTTTGATTCTTTCGTGTCTTACTTTTAGGATTTGTTGAGCACATCTAGAATAGTGCTCAGTCCATGAACTAATTATTTCCCCACAACTAAAGCAAGATGGTCTGTGTTCTCTGCATTGTTTCATGAATTCTGAGGTCTCACCATTTGATAGTGAAATAGGAACCATTACCAGTGGGGTGTATTGTGCCAGGCACTGTTGCTTCTAATCTTTTTGTGTGGTTCTTTTTTTGGTTGAGTGTTTATTCCCCATAGTCATGTGCAGCTGAATACTACAGAACCTCTTCAGATCATTGTAGTTGTCCCTCTGTGGAGATCTCTCCTCTCATCCTTTGTCCCACAAACTCTGGCCTCCTTGTTCCCTACAGATTCTCTGCTCCATCTCAACCCATGAAGTTGGTCAGCCTTTTCCTTGGTTTGTCTTCCCTGTGCAGCAGACTTGAAACTCTCTCAAGGGAATAAACTGAGCTAATTGTAGGGATCACCACATTTGTTTCCGATCTCTCAGGGATTAATATCCTTTGTTGCCTGATTGCCAATGTCTTTGCAAGATATTCCTTCATTATTTTGTTCATTTTCTGACTGTTTCAGGTGGGAGACTCCACCATGTTAATCCATCATGGCCAGAAACAGATAACTTCATTGTGATTATTATTCTCAAGGAATGAGATAATCTTCAGAAAAGCAAATACATAAAGTAGCATCATTTGAGAAACTTTTAAATGAAAGGATAAAAAAATATTTACACATAAAAATGGTTAACATAGTACATCTGAGAGAATTCAGTTAGCTACCATTGGATACAAATTACAATATAGAAGTATTAAAAAATAGTACCAAAAATTTTTATGCAAATCCTAGGCTGTTCTGAGGAAGCTTTGACTAGACAGAGACCCGTCTATAGTCTATAGTCCCAGGACTTGTAACACATATACACAAGGGCACAAACAATGCAGTGAGAAATTGCTATGGTTCAGTCCTTTCTTCGTGTACACACCTTTGACTTCCTTGTGACCCCCTAACCAAAGCTGGCTTATTTTTTCCCTAAATTGCTCCCTCCTAAGCAAAATAATATATCCCTAATTTTGGCTGATCAACATCTAGACTTGACTCCCTGGATTTCTGAGAGTTGGCATGTCAAAGGTTTCCCAGGCCCACGCTTTATCTATGTATTAGAATAGTGGAGTTATTACCTAGAAGTGCAACCTGAATCTACCAATTGGTGGTCCCAGTTGATACACTTTCTTGCAATTCTGGAATCTCTGTGCCTTAGGTGATTTTTCTGTGTTCTTGCATATGCTACATTTAAATAAGCAGGTTTAATTTCAAGACTAGGCTATTCAAGTTTGTCCTAACAGCAATCAATTTAACATATCAAATTTTTTATGCACATTATTCCATGGTCCCATGTTTTGGAATACATGTTCTATTCAGTAGTCTATATCTTCTTTTTTTAAAAATGATTTTGTTTATTTATTTATTTGAGAGAGAGAGTGAGCAAGCAGGAGGGAGAGGGAGAAAGAATCTGAAGCAGACTCCACACCGAGCACAGAGCCCCACACAAGGCTCAATCCCACGACTGACCACAGGATCAGGACCTGAGCCAAAACTGAGTCAGACACTTAATCATCTGAGCCATGCAAGCACCCCAGTCTATATCTTCTTTTCACATTCACATTCAAACACACATATGCACAAAACACATAGACAAGTACAAACACAGAAAATAAAATTAAGGTAAAATATTATAATTCAGCAAATTTTCTTAGCTAACCCAGATCTAACAACTAATCTCTTGGCATCTGCACATAACCACTTAATGCTTCTTAGCATATTTTATTTAACAGTATGTACTTAGAGTACTTTTTCCTATTCCGTAATTCCTATTCTATGCCCATCTCTCTATATCCATTATCTCTTTTTTATGTCAGTCTTTCCAAACAGATCTCAAGAAAGTTTGGAGAGAGATAGAAAAAGCAACATATATATATATATTTTAATATATTACATTCCTTAGTAGTGTCCATATTTTAAGTACATTATTAAGAAAAATCTAACTTTCCTATATTAAATGTTTTTTTTTTCACAATTTTACTATTGATTAAAATTAGGTTCAAGAAGATTACTTTTCAAAGTTGAAATACGTGGCACAGGCAGGATTTAGTTCCAGTTAAAGCTGGCGCTATATATCTCTTGGTCCTGATCATGTCATCCAGGTCTTATTTATTATAGTACCTGCATACATATTTATTGGTTGAATGAATATCACCTCCATGTTTTCTCCCTTATTGATTCATTCATTTGTTTATCTTTCTGTTTACTTCTGGTCCCAATCACATGTTTAGTTCTTTACTCAAAAGCACTTAAAATGTTTGGCACACATATGGTGGAGACTAACAAACGTTTATCCATGATAATTCATCTTAGGAAATACATGCTTACTATTTTCTTTTAATGAATGAAATGAATTCAAGCTTTGTGATTGCCAGGTTAAAGATAGGCAATCATATGGAATCCCAGAAAAATGAGCTGCTCAAAATAGAGAGGAAAAGAGGAATCTAGTTTTCTTTATCTGTAAGACATATTGGAGTTACTAAGCACTTTCAACAAGTAGCACCCCTGTAAATTGTCCACTGAGTTCTGAGAAATAAAAAGAGTGGTAGATAGAAAACAAAAATATTCCATTACAATTTCTAAGCAGTACGTTGGAATACTAAATTATGTATAAAACTAATAATAATTTTGTATTCTGCAACTTTATTGAATTTGTGTATCAGTTCTAGCAATTTTTTTTTAAGATTTTATTTATTTATTTGACAGAGAGATAGAGAGAACAGGTAGGCAGAGAGGCAGGCAGAGGGAGAGGGAGAGGCAGGCTCCCCGCCGAGCAGGGAGCCCGATGCGGGGCTCGATCCCGGGGACCCTGGGATCACGACCTGAGCCGAAGGCAGCCACTTAACCAACTAAGCCACCCAGGCGCCCCCAGTTCTAGCAATTTTTTAGTGGAGGCTTTGGCTTTCTATTTAGAGTATCATGTCATCTGCAAATAGTAAAAGTTTGATTTCTTCCTTGCCAATTTGGATGTCTTTTATTTTTTTGTGTGTGTTGTCTGATTGTTGTGACTAGGACTCACCATAATGAAGCAGCAGAGAGAGAAATAAAGGAATCAATCCCATTTATAAATGCACCAAAAACCATAAGACACCTAGGAATAAATCTAACCAAAGAGGTAAAAGATCTGTACTCTGAAAACTGTAAAACACTGAGGAAAGAAATTGAAGATGACACAAAAAAAATGGAAATATATCCCATGCTCAAGGAATAGCACAAATATTGTTAAAATGTCTATACTACATAAAGCAATCTACACATTTAATGCAATTCCTATCAAAATACCACCAGCATTTTTCACAGAACTAGAACAAACAATCCTAAAATTTGTGTGGAACCACAAAAGACCCTGAATAGCCAAAGTAATCTTGAAAAAGAAAAGCAAAACTGGAGACATCACAATTCCAGACTTCAAGTTATGTTACAAAGCTGTCGTGATCAAGGCAGTATGGAACTGGCACAAAAACAGACACATAGATCAATGTACCAGAAAAGAAAACCCAGAAATGGACCCACAACTATATGGTCAATTAATCTTCAACAAAGCAGGAAATAATATCCATTGGGGAAAAAAAAAAGTCTCTTCAACAAATGGTGTTTGGGAAACTGGACAGCAATATGCAGAAGAATGAAACTGTACCACTTTCTTACACCATACACAAAAATAAATTCAAAATGGATGAAAGACCTAAATGTGAAATAAGAAACAATTAAAATCTTAGAGGAGAACACAGGCAATAATCTCTTTGACACTGGTTGTAGCAGCTTCTGATGAGATTTGTCTTCTGAGGCAAGGGAAACAAGAACAAAAGTAAACTATTGGGACCTCATCAAAATAAAAATCTTCTGCACAGTGAAGGAAACAATCAGCAAAACAAAGTCAACCTACGGAATGGAGAAGATATTTGCAAATGACATATCTGATAAAGGGTTAGTATCCAAAATATAAAAGAACTTATAAAACTCAACATCTAAAAAAAAAAATAATCTAACTAAAAAATGGGCAGTGGAAATGAATAAATATTTTTTCCAAAGAAGACATACAGGTAGCCAAGAGACACATGAAAAATTGCTCAATATCATTCATCATCAGGGAAATACAAATGAAAGCTACAATGAGCTATCACGTCATTCCAGTCAGAATGGTTAAAATTAACAACACAGAAAACAACACTTGTTTTCTATAGAAAAACAACAGTGGTGATTGGCAAGGATGTGGAGAAAGCAGAAACCTTTTACCTTGTTGGTGGGAACGCAAACTGGTGCAGCCACTCTGGAAAACAGTATGGAGTTTCCTCAAAAAGTTAAAAATAGGGGTGCCTGTGTGGCTCAGTCAGTTAAGCATCTGTCCTCGGCTCAGGTCACGATCTCAGGGTCCTGGGATCGAGTCCTGAGTCAACCCTCCTGCTCAGTGGGGAGTCTGCTTCTCCCTCTCCCACTGCCTCTCCCCCAACTCATGCTCTCTCTCACTCTCACACTCTCTCTCAAATAAATTAATAAATAAAACTTTTTAAAAATTTAAAAATAGAACTCCCTTATAACCCAGCAATTACACTACTAGGTATTTACCCAAAGGATATAAAAATACTGATTTGAAGGGATACAGGCACCCTGATATTTATAGCAGCATTATCAACAATAGCCCAGTCATGGAAAGTGCCCAAATGTCCATTGGCTGATGAATGGATAAAGAAGAGGTGGTGTATATATATATACACACATATATGTATATATTATTATTCTATAATATTATATATATAGAATACTACTCAGCCATCAAAAACAGTGAAATCTTTCCATTTGCAACAACATGGATAGAGCTAGAGAGTATTATGCTAAGTGAAATAAATCAGTCAGAGAAAGACAAATACCATATGATTTCACTCATATGTGGAATTTAAGAAACAAGACAAATGAACATAGGGGGATAAAAAGAGACAAAAACCAAGAAACAGACTCCTAACTTTAGAGAACAAACTGATGGTTACCAGACGGGAGGTGGGGTGGAGGGATGGGTGAAATAGGTGATAGGAATTAAGGAGGGCACTTGCGATGAGCACCGGGTGTTGTATATAAATGTAATTTATGTAAATTAGAATGCAGTGATTCAACACTAATAATACACTGTATGTTAACTAACTGGAATTTAAATAAAAACTTAGGAACAAATTTAAAAAAATTAAAAAACAAATTCTCAGATCAAAAAAAAACCCAATAATGAGATTCTTAATATCATATGTCATAATTAATAGTTACCAACCAAGTCACATTAGCATAGAATAGACCTACCCCTGAAGGAACAACAGAGAATGGATTATCTCTGTTAACTTGTTTACTATCAAGATAAAGAAGGACAGAAATTAGCAAAGATGCCTGGTTGATTATTTCCAAATTTACCAGTCTTAAAATTATTCCATCTCCCATGGGCAGAGTGAATAAAGGGAGAGATGCTAGGAATTAAGGTAATTCAGAACCTTTCTCACAGAATAAATCATCACACAGAGAAGAATCTTTCTCTAATACTTTATAAGTTTAATTAATAGTTATGATCACTGGCTGAAAGGAAAACATATGGAAACAAGTTCATTCTGGATTTAAGAGTGGTGATTATTAAGCATATTTTACTGAAGCAAAAATTATATTTCCAAAGATTCTAATACTCATCAGAAATTTTAGAAAATAGAACTATTTTGATATTCTTAAATTTGCTTCCACAATAATGTCAAATAGCCAAACTCGTTGAAAGGTAGGGAAGCCATTTTCAATGCATCTGCGAAGCTATTTCAGACAATTTCATTTTTTTTAGGTAGTAAGTTCTGAAAACAGAAACTGTTGAAAGCTATCTGACCTGAATTTATTCCACAAAATTTTATTCCCATCTGAGTGTGTGCCTGTGATTTATTCTCTGTCACTGCTGTATCTACACTAATGCACCATTATGCATAGCTGATGTTTCAGATGTATAACCATCACTCTTCCTGAAGCCAGAACTTTATGATTACGTCAGACATTGTCTGGCATAATGTATTTAGCTAGTTGATTTTACCTCTACAGTTTCTGATGAATCTGGAATAATTACTTAAATATTTACTCTTCTATGTTTAAAATTTGCTAGAACAAAGAGATTATGCATGCAGAGTGTGCAGGGGGGCTGAAGATAACAAATGATACATTGAGCACAGCCTAATGTGGCTTTACTGGAGTAGAAACAGTGGTAATAAATCACCTGCCAATGTTAATAATAAAATACTGCATTGGCCTCCATCAGCCACAAGAGAAAGGTTAAATGTTATTTCTCACAATAACCCTGTGGTCTTCATAGCTGACACCTCCAATATTAAATCTCATCATTATTTTCTATAGAAAACATTTGATCTTTATTCCTAATGGAGCATTTTTATAAATAACTACTTTGCAAATATCTAATATCCTTGAAATACCTTCATTCATTTTATGGTTATTTTACTCTATAAAAGTATCTCTTCTCTTTAGTATAAAACTATTTTTAGGTAATGGGTCGCTTTGGGAGGTTGAAATTCATTCTGGTCAACTATAAGGGACCTTTTAATGATTGGATTCATATGAGCTCAGTGTTGGTGTAGGTTGCAAATTGAAATATTATCCCTGAATAAGCTCAGTGATTTATGTTCTAGTTTATTTATTAAATCAAATCTCAATTTTGTTCATATTGCATTCCAAATTACTCTTATATCAAACACCAACCTCATCTCTTGACCTATCTATTCAACAATTATTTCCCTAATATGCTTTCTGTAAACAATTAATTGTTATACAGTGGGTTTGAAGGGTATGTTAGTCTCAAAGGAAGGCATGAAATGTATTTAAGATGTACACATGAGGCTTACATTTATGAAAGTACTGAAATATATACACATAAGCTTATGTTTGTGAAGATATTGACATATGCACATGTAAACTAATGTTGATGAAGATATTAAAAATGTACACACAACTAAGTGATAGCAGACCCTTCCAACCGTGGTCACAAATGAAATCCCATTCTTGGTGACCTCACCTATAGCTGTGCCACCTCCATTGCCTATTGCAACATTGCCCATTCTTATTTCTAGTGTCAGACTGGAAACCTGGTTATACTTACAAAATAGTTTTTCAGCTGTGACGGTCGTATGGTATCCTTCCTGTGCTTCCTCTGTTCAGGGGACCATTTTAAAGGAAACATCCTATCAGTAAACAGGAGAAGACCAAGGTTATTAAAATAGTTTTATCTCCCAACATTCCCCAAACAACAGATCTTCAAGGTGTCAGAGCAGTCCTGGGTAATGTGCAAAGTAGAGAGAATGCCTTCCTGCACAGCTTGCCACAGAGATTTAACTGGGCACCTAAAGCAGCATGTCATGTGACCGTTCACACACCCCTCCACCAAATCCAACAATGATTTTTGGACAATTCAACTCAAGACCTTGCTTTGAAAAGACACGTTTCTTTGATAAAACCATCTTCTATTTATACAAGCTTTCAAATCTTCACATACAGTTTTTCTGAACTTGGAGCTATAGAGTTGCTCAGACAACCTAACCTGAGTGTCGTCTTTCCTTTCCACTACAGGATTGTGAACAACTTAAGAGCAAATGCTGTTATCTTTCTTTCTCAAAGCTGTATCCCCGTAACAATTCTTGGCATAGAATAGGTTATATCCCCGGAGTTGTTCCTGGCAAAGGTCTTTGCTTCTATTTGCTTCCTGTACTGAAAATGAGAAAGATTGAACCCATCTTAATACTTACTGTATCCCCAGCACAGTTCTGGCATTGGATATTTTTTTTTAAATGAATGCATGAATAAATTAAGGACAATTGGATGGTTTTTCCAGGGTGGTTCAGTCTATATAAAAAGATAATTCAAGGGCACCTGGGTGTCTCAGTCGTTAAGCATCTGCCTTCAGCTCAGGTCATGATCCCAGGGCTCTGGGATCGAGCCCCGCATCGGGCTCCCTGCTCGGCAGGAAGCCTGCTTCTCCTTCTCCCACTACCCCCTGCTTGTGTTTCCTCTCACACTGTCTCTCTCTCTGTCAAATAAATAAATAAAATCTTTTTAAAAAAAGATAATTCAATATTCTACATCATATAAAACTAAAAATAATGTATATATTCATTATATTTGAAATTATGACTTTTCAAGTTTTTCTCTGACAAGTTTTGAAGTATATAGGATCAATTATCTGTTTTCAGGACAAAAGTACCTAAGTACCTCTAAATGGCTTAAAAATAAAATAACAAAATATTTTTGCAGGACATAGAAACTAGAATTAATTTCTATAAAGAAATTGTCACCCTTTTTTGGTCTTTGCAGCAATCCCTATTAGAACCAAATATGGACAAATGGAAATGATAATTCTCTATTATTATCTATATAATTCTCTATTATCTTATATTTCCATTCAGTTATCTTATACTTGAAGCCTACAACCAATCAGGGAATGTATATCTTTCTTTTAATATTCCTGCTTTATATATTCCTCTATTACAATCTTCTTAGCCTATAAATTATGTATTTGGATAATTTGGGAAGGTGAGCTGCATGTACTACTATTACAACAGAATTCTGAATTCTGTGTGTAAATTTGGACATATTTCAAAAGGAGAGCGACTATAGATTAGTTCAGCTTCTTAAAGGTGTTTGGACCCAAGAAGATTAAAGGTCCAAACCATGTTCTTCATGTTCAGAATATACCATCCTCACAATATCTTAAACCAACACTTTTTAGGGACAACTGGGTGGCTCAGTTGGTTAAATGGTTGACTCTTGATTTCAGCTCAGGTCACGATCTCAGGGGTTCTGCCTCTGCCCCTCCCCAGATTATATGTGTGAATGTGCGCTCTCTCTCTCCTCTCTCTCCCCTCTCTCTCTTAAAAACAACAACAACAACAACAAAAACAAACCCAAACTTTTTAAATCTAATGCTCCTACTCTAAAACAATATTTTCTTTCAAATTACTTAGTGTGATCCTTAAGTTTGTCCATAATCAGAAATTTCTCTATCTAGCCAGACATAATCCTAACACAATTATACCATCTTCAAATTAGCTTCCATATGTTGTACAATTTGCTAAGCCAAGTTCTATAGGTAAATAATATTATTTATAAATATTCACAATATATTAGTTTATTCAGACACATGCTGTATATTAAATTACACCTTGGTCTTTGCCTTCATTATTCCCTGGCCTTATTACCATTCCTGATTCGCCTTCATTATTCCCTGGCCTTATTACCATTCCTGATTCCAAGTCCCATACTGTTTTTTTTGTTTTGTTTTTATTTTATTTTATTTTATTTTATTTTATTTTATTTTATTATGTTATGTTAATCACCATACATACATCATTAGTTTTTGATGTAGTGTTCCATGATTCATTGTGTATAACACCCAGTGCTCCATTCAGTATGTGCCCTCTTTAATACCCATCACCAGGCTAACAAATCCCCCCACCCCCATCCCCTCTAGAACCCTCAGTTTGTTTCTCAGAGTCCATAGTCTCTCATGGTTCGTCTGCCCCTCCGATATCCCCCTCTTCATTTTTCCCTTCCTACTATCTTCTTCTTCTTCTTCTTTTTTTTTTTTTAACATGTAATGTATTATTTGTTTCAGAGGTACAGATCTATGATTCAATAGTCTTACACAATTCACAACGCTCACCATAACACATACCCTCCCCAATGTCTACCACCCAGCCACCCCAACCCTCCCACCCCACCACTCCAGCAACCCTCAGTTTGTTTCCTGAGATTAAGAATTCCTCATATCAGTGAGGTCATATGAAACATGTCTTTCTCTGATTGACTTATTTTGTTTAGCATAACACCATCTAGTTCCATCCACGTCATTGCAAATGGCAAGATTTCGTTTTTGAGATGGCTGCATAATATTCCATATTATATATATACCACTTCTTCTTTATCCATTCATCTGTCGATGGACTTCTTGGCTCCTTACATAGGTTAAATATTGTGGACTTTGCTGCTATAAACACTGGGGTACACGTGCCACTTTGGATCCCTACATTTGTATATTTGGGGTAGATACCCAGTAGTGCAATTGCTGGGTCGTATGGTAGCTCTATTTTCAACTTTTTGAGGAACCTCCATACTGTTTTCCAGAGTGGCTGCACCAGCTTGCATTCCCACCAACAGTGTAGGAGGGTTCCCCTTTCTCCACATCCCCGCCAACATCTGTCGTTTCCTGACTTGTTAATTTTAGCCATTCTGACTGGTGTGAGGTGGTATCTCATCGAGGTTTTGATTTGGATTTCCCTGATGCCGAGCGATGTTGAGCACTTTTTCATGTGTCTGTTGGCCATTTGGATGTCTTCTTTGGGAAAATGTCTGTTCATGTCTTCTGCCCATGTCTAGATTGGATCATTTGTTCTTTGGGTGTTGAGTTTGATGAGTTCTTTATATATTTTGGATACTAGCCCTTTATCTGGTATGTCATTTGCAAATATCTTCTCATTTTCTGTCAGTTGTCTTTTGGTTTTGTTGACTGTTTCCTTTGCTGTGCAAAAGAATTTTATCTTGACAAAGTCCCAATAGCTCATTTTTGCCCTTGCTTCCCTTGCCTTTGGCGAAGTTTCTAGGAAGAAGTTGATACAGCTGAGGTCGAGGAGGTTGCTGCCTGAGTTCTCTAGGATTTTGATAGACTCCTGTCTCACATTTAGGTCTTTCAAACATTTTGAGTCTATTTTTGTGTGTAGTGTAAGGAAAGGGTCCAGTTTCGTTCTGCATGTGGCTATCCAATTTTCCCAACACCATTTGTTGAAGAGACTGTCTTTCTTCCATTGGACATTCTTTCCTGCTTTGTCAAAGATGAGTTGACCATAGAGTTGAGGGTCCATTTCTGGGCTCTCTATTCTGTTCCATTGATCTATGTGTCTGTTTTTGTGCCAGTACCATGCTGTCTTGATGATGACAGCTTTGTAATAGAGCTGGAAGTCTGGAATTGTGATGCCACCAGCTTTGCTTTTCTTTTTCAATATTCCTCTGGCTATTCGGGGTCTTTTCTTGTTCCATACAAATTTTAGGATTATTTGTTCCATTTCTTTGAAAAAAGTGGATGGTATTTTGATGGGGATTGCATTGAATGTGTAGATTGCTCTAGGTAGCATTGACATCTTGACAATATTTCTTCTTCCAATCCATGAGCATGTAATGTTTTTCCATTTCTTTGTGTCTTCCTCAATTTCTTTCATGAGTATTTTATAGTTTTCTGAGTACAGATCCTTTGCCTCTTTGGTTAGATTTATTCCTAGGAATCTTATGGTTTTGGGTGCAATTGTAAATGGGATCGACTCCTTAATTTCTCTTTCTTCTGTCTTGTTGTTGGTGTATAGGAATGCCACTGATTTCTGTGCATTGATTTTATAGCCTGTCACTTTACTGAATTCCTGTATGAGTTCTAGCAGTTTGGGGGTGGAGTCTTTTGGGTTTTCCACATAAAGTATCATATCATCTGCAAAGAGTTAGAGTTTGACTTCTTTGCTAATTCGGTTGCCTTTTATTTCTTTTTGTTGTCTGATTGCTGTGGCTAGGACTTCTAGTACTATGTTGAATAGCAGTGGGGATAGTGGACATCCCTGCCGTGTTCCTGACCTTAGGGGGAAAGCTCTCAGTTTTTCCCCATTGAGAATGATATTCCCTGTGGTGTTTTCACAGATGGCTTTTATTATATTGAGTTATGTACCCTCTATCCCTATACTCTGAAGAGTTTTGACCAAGAAAGGATGCTGTACTTTATCAAAGGCTTTTTCTGCATCCATTGAGAGGAGCATATGGTTCTTGTTCTTTCTTTTATTAATGTATTGTATCACACTGATTGATTTGTGGATATTGAACCAATCTTGCAGCCCAGCAATAAATCCCACTTGGTCGTGGTGCATAATCTTTTTAAGGTACTGTTGGATCCTATTGGCTAGTATTTTGGTGAGAATTTTTGCATCCATGTTCATCAAGGATATTGGTCTGTAATTCTCCTTTTGATGGGGGTCTTTGTCTGATTTTGGGATCAAGGTAATGTGGCCTCATTAAATGAGTTTAGAAGTTTTCTTTCCATTTCTATTTTTTGGAACAGTTTCAGAAGAATAGGTATTAATTCTTCTTGAAATGTTTGGCAGAATTGCCCTGGGAAGTCATCTGGCCCTGGGCTCCTGTTTGTTGGGAGATTTTTGATGACTGCTTCAATTTCCTTAGTGGTTATAGGTCTGTTCAGGTTTTCTATTTCTTCCTGGTTCAGTTTTGGTAGTTGATACATCTCTAGGAATGCATCCATTTCTTCCAGGTTATCTAATTTCCTGGCATATAGTTGCTCATAATATGTTCTTATAATTGTTTGTATTTCTTTGGTGTTGGATGTGATCTCTCCCCTTTCATTCATGATTTTATTTATTTGGGCCATTTCTCTTTTCTTTTTGATAAGTCTGGCCAGGGGTTTATCAATCTTATTAATTCTTTCAAAGAACCAGCTCCTAGTTTCATTGATCTGTTCTACTGTTCATTTGGATTCTATTTCATTGATTTCTGCTCTGATCTTTAATATCTCTCTTCTCCTGCTGGGTTTAGGCTTTATTTCCTGTTCTTTCTCCAACTCCTTTAGGTATAGGGTTAGATTGTGTATTTGAGACCTTTCTTGTTTCTTGAGCAAGGCTTGTATTGCTATATACTTTCCTCTTAGGATTGCCTTTGCTGCATCCCAAAGATTTTGAACAGTTGTGTTTTCATTTTCATTTGTTTCCACGATTTTTTTAAATTCTTCTTTAATTTCCTGGTTGGCCCATTTACTCTTTAGTAGGATGCTCTTTAGCCTCCATGTATTTGAGTTCTTTCAGACTTTCCTCTTCTGACTGAGTTCTAGTTTCAAAGCACTGTGGTCCAAAAATAGGCAGGGAATGATCCCAATCTTTTGGTACCAGTTGAGACCTGATTTGTGAGCTAGGATGTGATCTATTCTGAAGAATGTTCCATGGGTACTAGAGAAGAATGTGTATTCTGTTACTTCGGGTTGGAATGTTCTGAATATATCTGTGAAGTCCATTTGGTCCAGTGTGTCATTTAAAGTCTTTATTTCCTTGTTGATCTTTTGCTTAGATGATCTGTCCATTTCAGTGAGGGGGGGGTGTTAAAGTCCCCCACTATTATTGTATTGTTGTCAATGTGTTTCTTTGATTTTGTTATTAATTGCCTTATATAAATGGCTGCTCACATGTTAGGGGCATAGATACTTACAATTGTTAGATCTTCTTGTTGGATAGACCCTTTAAGTAGGATATAGTGTCCTTCCTCATCTCTTATTATAGTCTTTGGTTTAAAATCTAATATGTGTGATATAAGGATCGCCACTCCAGCTTTCTTTTGGTATCCATTAGCATAGTAAATGGTTTTACACCCCCTCACTTTCAATCTGGAGGTGACTTTGGTTCTAAAATGAGTCTCTTGCAGACAGCATATCGATGGATCTTAATCCAATCTGATAGCCTGTGTCTTTTGATTCGGGCATTTAGGCCATTTACATTCAGGGTTACTATTGAAAGATAGGAATTTAGTGCCATTGTATTGCCTGTAAGGTGACTGTTACTGTATATTGTCTGTGTTCCTTTCTGGTCTATGTTACTTTCAGGCTCTCTTTGCTTAGAGGACCCCTTTCAATATTCCTTGTAGGGCTGGTTTCGTGTTTGCAAGTTCCTTTAGTTTTTGTTTGTCCTGGAAGCTTTTTATCTCTCCTTCTATTTTCAATGACAGCCTAGGTGGATATAGTCTTCTTGGCTGCATATTTTTCTCATTTAGTGCTCTGAAGATATCATGCCAGTCCTTTCTGGCCTGCCAGGTCTTTGTGGATAGGTATGTTGCCAATTTAATGTTTCTACCATTATAGTTTACAGACCTCTTGTCCTGAGCTGCTTTCAGGATTTTCTCTTTGTCTCTGAGACTCGTAAATTTTACTATTAGATGTCAGGATGTTCACCTATTTTTATTGATTTTGAGGGGCA
Organism: Neomonachus schauinslandi; assembly: GCF_002201575.2. Classification (NCBI taxonomy): domain Eukaryota; kingdom Metazoa; phylum Chordata; class Mammalia; order Carnivora; family Phocidae; genus Neomonachus; species Neomonachus schauinslandi. The sequence continues at coordinate 88,251,171 of NC_058404.1, forward strand.
TTCTCTGTGCCTCCTGGATTTTGATGCCTGTTTCTTTCCCCAAATTAGGGAAGTTCTCTGCTATAATTTGCTCCAATATACCTTCTGCCCCTCTCTCTCTTTCTTCTTCTTCTGGGATCCCAATTATTCTAATATTGTTTCATCTTATGGTATCACTTATCTCTTGAATTCTGCCCTCGTGATCCAGTAGTTGCTTATCTCTTTTTCTCAGCTTCTTTATTTTCCATCATTTGGTCTTCTATATCACTAATTCACTCTTCTGCCTCATTTATCCTAGAAGTTAGAGCCTCCATTTTTAATTGCATCTCATTAATAGCCTTTTTGATTTCGACTTGGTTAGGTTTTAGTTCTTTTATTTCTCCAGAAAGTGTTTCTCTAGTATCTTCCATGCTCTCTTCAAGCCCAGCTAGTATCTTTATAATCATCATTCTGATCTCTAGTTCCGACATCTTAATAATGTCTGTATTGATTAGGTCCCTGGCAGTCGGTATTGCCTCTTGTTCTTTTTTTTGAGGTGATTTTTTCCATCTTGTCATTTTGTCCAAAGGACAATATATGAATGAGAGAACAAAATGCTAACAGTGTAACAATGACCCCAGAAAAATATACCCTAAACAAATCAGAAGAGCCCTGAAACTGGGGGAAAAGAAAGGGAAAGAAATAAAAAACAAAACAAAACAAAACAAAAAGAAAAAAAGATAAAAAAGAATGTGATCAAATAAGATCATGCTGGTGAGTAGATCAGAGCCACACACTAGATTTTGGGCGTATTATGGTCTGTTAGAAGAAAGTGTCTCCCAAAATTTTAAAGAAAGAAAAACTTATATATGTACAAAAATAGGGTTAACATGATGAAGGGATGGACTATGACTGAAAATTATAAAAGTTTTTATAAAAGGAATTGATAAGATAAGATGTTGGTTGAAAAAAGAAAGAAGAGGATTTAAAAAAAAAAGGGGGAGAGAATGTGATCAGGCAGGAGACTAGAACAAGCCATATACTAGAGATTTAAGGTATAGTTTGGTCTGTTAGAAACAACTGTATTCCAAAATTTTAAAGAGAGAACAACTTATATATATACCAAACATAAGGTTAACTACTATGAAGGGATAGAATATGTCTCTAAAAATGAAAAATAAAAAAGATTTTTAAAAACGGTATTGATTAGATGTTGGTTGAAACAGGGTAAAAGTAAAATTCAGGGCACCCGGGTGACTCAGGTGGTTAAGTGTCTGCCTTCGGCTCAGGTCATGATCCTAGGGTCCTGGGATCGAGTACCGCATCAGTCTCCCTGTTCAGTGGGGAGCTTGCTTCTCCCTCTGCCTCTCTCTCTCTCTGTGTCTTATGATTAAATAAATAAAATCTTTAAAAAATAATAATAAAAAAAGAAAAATTAAAAAAATAGAAAATAAGATAATTAAAAAAATTAACTTTGAAAGACTAAAGAATCAGGGGGAAAAAGCCATGAATTCTATGTGCAGCATTCCTTTAGCACTGGAGTTCTGCTATTCTCATTGATTTGTAAACTTGGTCTTGGCTGGCTGTTCTTGCCGATCTTCTGGGGGAGGGGCCTGTTGCCATGGTTTTCAAATGTCTTTGCTGGAGGTGGAATTGCACCACCCTTGCCGTCCGGGCTAAGTAATCTGCTTGGGTTTGCTCTCTGGAGCTTTTGTTCCCTGCAAGCTTTCTGTACAGCTTTGGAGGACAAGAGTGAAAATGGTGGCCTCCCAATCCGCGTCCCAGCAGAGCCGAGAATGCGGGGCCCCAGAGTCCTTTTTTTTGAGGCAATTTTTTCCATCTTGTCCCCCAGAGAAAAACAGTCAGTTACTCCCGTCTCCCCAGTCTCAGCCGCACTCCGTGCTCACCCGGCCTGTGACTGAGCATTTCTATCTCTGGCACCCGACCCCATGTGGAGTCTCCAAACCCAGCAGATCCCTGTGATGTGCTCCCGCGCCACTCCTCCTGGGGGAGGAAGGTGAGTTTCCCCGGATCTGACACTTGTTGGATCCCTGCTGGAGGAGCAGGGGCCGGACTGTGCCGTGGACCAAGGTTTATGGCAACCCCGAGCTGAGAGCCTACTCCTCAGCTCCATCTCTGCAGCCAGCTTCCCCACTCTGATACCTGGGAGCTCTGCTGCCCTCAGGCACCCCCAGTCTTTCTGTGACCCCAAGGGTCCTGAGACCACACTCTCCCGTGAGGGTTCCACCCCCCGCTTAGCCACTGGAGCGGCGACCCTCAGCGGAGCCAACTTCTAAACATTCCGATTTTGTGCTCTGCTGCTCTATCACTTGCCAGAAGCGGCTGACAGAGGCTCCCTCCCCCCACTGTCTATTTTCCCGAATATCTCCTTGGATTCACTTCTCCACATGTCCTACCTTCCAGAAAGTGGTCGCTTTTCTGTTCAGAGTTGCTGCTATTCTTTTCTTCGATCTCCTGTTGAGTTTGTAGGTGTTCAGAATGGTTTGATCCCTATCCAGCTGAATTCCTGAGACCAGATGAAATTTAGGTCTCCTACTCCTCCACTGTCTTGCTCCTCCCACTCCCATAATGTTTTGATTCATAAAGTAGGAATATTCACTCCAACCCCATCAATTGACTTAATTCTTCAAAGTCAAAGTAGGTGTCTTCTTATTAGTGATGCACATCAATCTGATTTTATCTTTCTCTAAATTCCAGATATGTGGTGGTGTGTCTTTTTTGGGGGAAATAAAACCATATTTCATTTATATCTGATAAGATTTGTAAAGAGAGACTAGAATGAATATAAGAGCAAGAAAAACATCAATGGAATACTAGAACAAAAATTTCCAGAAAAGTATAAAAACAGGGATTTCCAGATTTGAAAAGCCCTACTAAGGTACTGAGTGGTATACAAGAATAAAAGACCCAAAATTACACATATCCTTATGAAATTTACTTAAGTAATGTTCAACATTTTTCATTAAAAAAAGTATTTTTAAAAATCAAAATAGTCAAAATGGAAAGAAAAATACCTTCTGAGGGAAAAATGTAAATTATCTATAAATTAATGGAAATTTAATATGCTCCAGATATCATAACATTAATAATAATAGTAATTATTATTTTTAATTTAATAATATATTAATAGTAAGAAAAAAAAACAAACTAAAGCAAATCTTTCAAAATTCATGGGGAAAATTGTTTTGAAACCAGAAGTATATTCCCAGGTAAATTATATACATTGTGAGGGTAAAATAAAGACATTTTCAATTATAGAAAGACTCACAAATTTATCTCCCAAGAACCTTTACTGTATAACAACAACAGACCAACAGTGGTGGAAGCAAAAGTATGTATTTCTTAACTGTTGCTTAATAGATGACATTTAACATATTATTTTAAATGTTGTATGGGTGAGCTGTCTCTATCGATTTCTTCTTCATTTTTACTAATTCTGGTAACTGTCACTTTTATTTAAAATTAATATAGAATAATGTAATTTATTTGTATATTCTAGAAAAACTAAATGTAGAAAACAGGGGACTAAATAATATTATTGCACAGATACATGAATGAAACAAAATGTACCATTTTATATACAAAATTATATAATTGTTCACAAGCTATTACATTTTTAGAAAACTTCTCCTATAAGTAAGCAGATCTACTTCATTTTTTTAAATTTTATTTTATTATGTTATGTTAGTCACCATACATTATATCATTAGTTTTTGATGTAGTGTTCCATGATTCATTGTTTGCGTATAACACCCAGTGCTCCATTCAATACATACACTCTTTAATACCCATCACCAGATCTACTTCATTTTTAACATCACCATCACAATATATATAAACATATGTGTATACATAAAGGTATATATATACTTTTTTTGTGAGAACAGTTAAGGTCTACTCTCTTAGTTAATTTCAATTATATAATGCAATTTTATCAACTATAGTTACCATGCTTTACATTAGATTCTCAGACTTTATTCATCTTATGACTGCAAGTTTGTACTCTTTACCAACCTTTGCCTGTATCCTCCAGCCCCCAGATCCTGGCAACAATCTTTCTACTCTCTGTTTCTGTGAGCTGGACTTTTTCTTTTTCCAAATTCTACATATAAGTGATACCATGCAGTATTAGTCTTTCTCTCTCTGGGTTCTTTAACTTAACATAATGTCCTCAAAGTCTACTTATGTTGTAAATAGCAGGATTTCCATATTTCTCATGGTTGAATACTATTCACACACACACACACACACACACACACGATCACATTTTGGGTTTTTTAAGATTTTATTTATTTATTTATTTGTTTGAGAGAGAGAGAGCACGAGGTCAGGGGGAGTAGCAGGGGACATGGGAGAAGGAGGGGGAAAGAATCTCAAGCAGACTCCACACTGAGTGCAGAGTCCTACTCCAACTCAATCTCATGACCCTGAGACCATGACCTGGGCCAAAACCAAGAGTCGGATGCTTAACTGACTGAGCCACCCAGGCACCCTTATATATAATCACATTTTCTTTATCCATTCATTCATCCATTGACAGACAGGTTGTTTCCATATCTTTGCTATTGTGATTAATGCTTCAATAAACATAGGACTACAGATATATCTTCATATTCTATTTTCTTTTTTTAACTTATTTAAATTCTAGTTAGTTAACATACAGTATAATATTAGTTTCAGGTGTACAATATAGTGATTCAACAGGTGCCACACAACACCTGGTGCTCATCACAGTACGTGCCCTCCTTAATCTCCATCACCTGTTTCACCCATCCCCCCATCCTACCTCCCCTCTAGCAACCCTCAGTTTGTTCTCAATAGTTACGAGTCTGTTTCTTGGTTTGCATCTCTTTCTCTTTTTGTTTTCCGTTTGCTCTTTTGTTTTGTTTCTTAAATTCTAACAGGTGTGAAGTGATATCTCATTATGATATGATTTGCATTTCCTTGATAATTAGTGAAGTTGAGCACCTTTTTAAGTACCTGTTGGCCATTTGTATGTCTTCTTTGGAAAAATGTCTATTCAGTTCCTCTGCCCAATTTTTAATCAGATCATGTTTTTTTTTTTTGTTTTTGTTTGCTATTATGTTGTATAAGTTCTTTATATATTTTGGATATTAATGCCTATCGGATATATGATTTGAAAATATGTTCTTCCATTCATTAGATTGCCTTTTCATTTTATTCATGTTTCCCCTTGCTGTTCAGAAGTTTTTAGTTTGACGTAGTCTTGCTTGTCTATTTTTGTTTTTGCTGTCTTCGCTTTTAGTGTCAAATCCAAAAACTCATTGCTAAGACTGAGGTCAAAGAGTTTTCCACCTATGTTTTCTTTTAGATATTTTACAATTTCAGGTCTTAAATGTAAGTCTTTATTTTGAGTCAACTTTTGTGTATAGTCTAAGATAGGGGTCCAGTTTCATTCTTTTCCATGTGGCTGTTCAGTTCTCTCAACACTGTTTATTGAAGAGACTATCCTTTCCCTCTTGTGTATTCTTCACTCCTTTGTCATAAATTAATTGACCATATATATATGAGATTATTCCTGGATTCTCGATTCTGTTTCATTGATCTATATGTCTGTTTTTACACCAATACTGCCGTGTTTTGGTTACTATACCTTCATATTATAATTTGAAATCAGGGCATGTGATGACTCTAGCTTTGTTTCTCTCAAGATTGCTTTGAATATTTGGGTTCTTTTGTGGTTCCATAGAAATTTTAGGATTGCTTTTCTATTTCTGTGAAAAACTGTCATTTGGAATTTTGATAGAGATTGCACTGAATCTGTAGATTGCTTTGATGAATATGGACATTTTAAGAGTGTTAATTCTTCCAGCCCATCATCATGGAATATCTTACATTTATTTGTGTCTTCTCCAATTTATTTAATCAATGTCTCATAGATTTCAGTATACAGATCTTTCAGTTCCTTGGTTAAATTTATTTCTAAATATTTTATTTTTTTATGGGATTTTATTTGAGGTTGTTTCTTAATATCTACTTCTGAGAGTTTCATGTTACTGTATAAAAATATAACTGATTTTGTATACTGATTTTGTGTTTTGCAACTTTAATGAATCCATTCATTAGTTCTAGTATTTTCTTGGTGAAATCTTTAGAAATTTCTATATACAGCATCATGTCATCTGCAAAGAGAAAAATTTTACTTCTTCCTTTCCAAGTTGAAAGCCTTTTATTCCTTTTTCTTGCCCGATTTCTCTGGCTAGGACTTCCAATACTGTGTTGAACAAAAGTGGCAAGAATGAGTATCTTTGTCTTGTTCTGGTCTTAGAGAAAAAGCTTTCAGCTTTTCACCATTGAATATAATGTTAGCTATAGGCATGTTGTATATGGCATTTATTATGTTGAGTTATGTTCCCTCTTTTTCTTTTTTTTAATAAAGATTTTATTTATTTATTTGACAGAGAGAGAGATAGTGAGAGCAGAAACACAAGCAGGGGGAGTGGGAGAGGGAGAAGCAGGCTCCCGCCAAGCGAGGAGCCTGATGCGGGGCTCGATCCCAGGACGCTGGGATCATGACCTGAGCTGAAGGCAGGCTCTCAACCCACTGAGTCACCCAGGTGTCCCTAATCATATGATTCCTATCCTTCATTTTGTTAATGTGGTGTATCACATCCATTGATTTGTGGATGTTGAAACAAATTTAAATTCCTGGAATAAATCCTGCTTGATCATGGTGTATGATCCTTTTAATGTACTATTGAATTAAGTTTGCTATTATTTTGTTGACAAATTTTGCAACTATGTTTATCATGGATATTGACCAGTAATTTTCTTTTCTTGTAGTGTCCTCATCTAATTTTGGGATATTGGTGTAATACTGACTTTGTAATGAGTTTGGAAGTGTTTTCTTTCTTCATTTTTTCAGAAGAGTTTAAAAAGGATTGGTATTCACTCTGTTTTAATGATTGGTAGACTTTCTGGTTCTGGGCTTTCCTGTGCTAGGAGGCTTTTGATTACTGATTCAATCTCTTTACTTGTTATTTTTCTGTTAACATTTCTATTTCTTCTTGATGCAGTCATACATTTGAGGAATGTATTAATTTCTTCTAGGCTGTCCAATTTGTTAGTGTATAATTATTCATTGTCCTTTCTTATAATCCGTTGTATTTCTGTGGTTATACCATTTCGTTTAGATATACATTGTACTTGAATTCATGAATGTAGCAGCATATTTAACCAATTGGCTGTTCATTGACACTGATTACATAGTATGTACATTTTACTTTGAATAATTTTTACCTAACTTCCTTCTAAAAGTGTTAATACTTACCTTCCCTAAAATAGTTTTTTTTTTTTCTTTGCTTTTACCAATAGTAGGATGGTAAATTTGGAAACAACATATTTTTATATTTTTTATATTTTTATTTCAAGTATATTAGCTCACATAGAAAATGACCCAATATAAAGTGTGTATATATATATATATATATATATGTGTGTGTGTGTGTGTGTGTGTGTGTATATATATATATATATACATATATATATATATATACACACATATACACATAGTTATGTGCCAATCTAAGAACTATTAAATGTCCCCAAAACATGTTCCATTAAGCACCTGCTAAAATAGAACTTAAGTCTTCATACTTTCAAGACACCTCAACTTTAGCCCATTTATAGTTTGAAATTTCAACTGAAAAATCACTGATCATTTATTTGACATGGATAAGGCTTCATGTTCCTTTAGATTTTAAGATATTTGCAAATGCTCTATTTTCTTACCTTGCTCCAACTGACAAAAGCCACCGGGAATCTAATCATGAGAAAAAACATCAGACAAATTTCAGTAGAGAGATATTCTACAAAGTACTTGACCAGCATTCCCCAAAACTCTAGGCCATCAAAAACAAGGGAAGTCTGAGAAACTGTTACAATCTAAAAGAGCCTGAGGAGAGATGGCAGTGAAAAGTAATGTGGGGGTGCCTGGGTGGCTCAGTCTGTTAAGCATCTGCCTTCAGCTCAGGTCATGATCCCAGGGATAGAGTCCTGCATTGGACTCCCTGCTTAGCAAGGAGTCTGCTTCTCCCTCTCCCTCTGCTGCTTTATGTGTGTGTGTGTGTGTTTGTGTGTGTGTGTGTCAAATAAATAAATAAATCTTTTAAAAAAATAAATAAAAATCTAAAAAAATACTAAGATAAAAGAAAAGTAATGTGGGATCCTGCATGGGATTTTAGAACAGAAGAAGATATTAGTGCAAAGTAAGGAAATCTGAATAAAATATGAACTTTACTTAATAATTATAGGTCAATATTCGTTTATTAGTTGTAACAAAATTTTTATATTAATATAATATATATAATATATTAACAGTAGGGAAAACTGGTTGTGAGCCATTCAGGAACCCTCTGCACCACCTTTGCTGCTTAAATAAATAATCTATACTATATTTTGTTTTATTCTCTGTAAATCTAAAATTCTTCTAAATAAAACATCTATAAAGAAGAAAAAAAATAAGGAAGTCTGAAACTGCTTCCAGTACACTTTGTGAGGATGTTCCTATTTCTATGCCACCAGAGTTTTCTCAAAACTTCCTGAAGCCTCCAAGCCTGAAGGGTACATGGTGGGGCTACTCTGAAGAATGCAGCACTATGGCTTTCACTCCAACTCTGTGTGTTATTTTGTAACAGCTGTGCTTCTGCCCCAAATCCCCCCCAAAAAAGACTTCTAAAAATGTCTTTTCAGGTTTTGGACCTTGCAAGACAGAGAAGGATGCAAAGTGAATCAAAAGGGGCAAAGGAAGACTGTCCTGCATGCTCAGAAAACTCTGAAAGAAATTTGTTTTTCTGTACTGCATTTATAACCACAGATGTAAAATGAACTAAGTTTTATATATCATCAAAAAAAACAGGGCGCCTGGGTGGCTCAGTTGGTTAAGCGACTGCCTTCGGCTCAGGTCATGATCCTGGAGTCCCGGGATCGAGTCCCACATCGGGCTCCCTGCTCGGCAGGGGGTCTGCTTCTCCCTCTGACCCTCCCCCCTCTCATGTGCTCTCTCTCTATCTCATTCTCTCTCAAATAAATAAATAAAATCTTTAAAAAAAAAAAAAACAATATTAAGTATTAAGAAATAATAGCAATCATCTCTGCATCTTAATGTGTTAACTATGTACTTTTGATTTACATTTAAATCGATGGCATTTGCAGTGTGTTTAAATTAATAGAATTACAGACTTTTCATTAAATGGTTTGTGTTTTGAAAAACTGAAGTCATCTTGGGCAAAAGACTTGCTTCTGAAAATGACTTAGGAATTCATAAAAGACCATGAATCAAACAACAGCATCAAATGAATTTACCAATGGTTTTCTTTGCTATCTACTTTTAAATGCCAAAAACAATAATACTTTTTTAAATGGTGGAAAAAGTTCAAATATTTTAGTATAATTTCACTTATTTTCAGCTATCAATCAATTTTATTTATCCTGAAACATAGGTGTTTTTCTCTATGTAAAAAGAAACACTCCGACATGTAAATTTTCTTTTTAAATTTGTTTCATATTTTAAAAATACAGCAGAGCTTCAAATAGAAAAGACAGTACAGCCAATTACTTAATAGAATGGAAAATTATTTTGAGATTTCTATGCACATTTCTTCCTTTAGTTATAGATAATGTTATTATACTAATAATGGCATGAATATGTGTATATGTACATCCAGACATTCATAAATCACTACGTGGTAGTTAATTTTATGTACCACCTTGACTGGGTCATCGAGTACCTGGATATTTGGCCAAACATTATTCTGGGTATTTCTGTGAAGTTGTTTTTAGATGAGATTAACATTTAAATTGGTGGACTGAGTTAAGCAGATTGTTCTCCTACTGTGGGTGGGCCTCATCCAATTATGTGAAGCCCTGAATAGAACAAAAAGGCTGACCCTACTCAAATAAGAGAGAAGTCTTCTGCTTGACTGCCTTTCAACTGTGACAGTGGCTTTTTCCTGCCTTTCCAAATTTCAGCTCTTCCTGATTCTTGAGCCTGTCAGACTTCAGATTGGAACTACACCATTGGTTTTCCAGTTAGCCAGTTAACTCTGCAGATCTTGGGACTTGTCAGCCTTGGTAAAGTGTGAGCCAATTCTTTTATTATTATTATTATTATTATTATTATTATCTATCTCTCTATCTATCTACCTATCTACAGAGAGAGACAAGGACAGAAAGAGATTGAGCCAGAGAGAAATCAGAACCAATAAGATGTATGAATATAGGTTTACTTTCTCTGGAGAACCCTAAACAATACACACTGCATTTGATTATATGACTAGCCAGTAACGTAGTGACCTATAAGCAATTATTTAGGGAGCCATAGGTACTTAAAGACTTTTTGGCTCAGGAAAGAAGTCATGGAAATGTTATTCGATCTTTGCTTTCAAGTAATCTTATGAATTCCAGAAGTTCAAGATACCAGCTAAGGCTGTTTATGGAGGAGTAAAAAAAAAAAAAAAAAAAAAAAGTGCTGTGGCTGGAATTTTAAAAGTTTAATATAAGAATTTATATCTCAATTCCTTTTTTTTTTTAGATTTTCATTTATTTATTTAAGAGAGAGAGAGCACATGAGAGGGGGGAGGGTCGGGAGGGTCATAGGGAGAAGCAGACCCCCTGCCGAGCAGGGAGCCCGATGCGGGACTCGATCCCGGGACTCCAGGATCATGACCTGAGCCAAAGGCAGTTGCTTAACCAACTGAGCCACCCAGGCGCCCTATATCTCAATTCTAAAAGAATGCTTGCAAGGTCAATTTACTTCTAAAAAGTTCCAGTCATAAGTTTCCTATCAATGGATTCACACTATGGAAAACTAAGGATCCATTTAACATCAATTTTGGCCAAACTTTGGAAGAAATAGAAAAAGAATTTGTAAAGAAAGTAAATGTTGGCCAATTTGGCCATTGCAGGAAGATATTTACATTGTCTACAATAGTACAGTTTACCATGGGATAAGTTGGTGTTTCTATGCCTTCAAATTCACATCAACAATATTTTACAATGCCAACCCAGGGAGAACCACAGCAGCAAATGAGGCATCCCAAAGGGGATTTCAACAGGACCTTATATGGAATGTTTAGCTATTAGGACTGTCAAAGGCTGGTTGCAGTGGCAAAGAGCAGGCTAGAGTTTTGACCTTCAAGAGGAGTACCAGGGACACAAGGGAACAGTAACCATCTAGTTCATATTCTGAGGAGGCAAAAGAGTAAGCAGTGAAAGTGAACTAGGGAGTGCAAGGAAGTGAGGGAGAGCTTGGATTATGCTTGGCAGGAATGGCTTTTTCTCCAACTTTAACATGGGGTGCTGGAGACAGTAGGTCAATTTCTCTAGCTTGTTGGGGAGTTGTACTTACTTGTTTTTTTATTCCCTGGACTTTGTGTGACCCAGTCAGGTTTCTATACATAGAAATACCAAGAAGGGTTTTTTCTTGTTTTTTTCCTTTTTTTGAATCATGGCATTATGAAGCTCTACAAACTGTATTCTGAATGGTTGAACTGAACTCCTAATCAGCCTACCTATACATTTTTTTATTCATCATATTTGTATATAGGAAACTCAGATGGATTGTGATACTGAGTTCCATGATTTTCCAAAATTAGGAGATGGTGTAAACTCATTTCAAGTATATAGAAGGGAAGAGTTATGATCCTGACAAAGTGTTTCTTTCAAGCCCTAGTGGTCACCCATGCACCCTCTGCTTCACTTTACTTCTTACTTACTATTTACGGCCTTGCTACTTACCATCAGTGTGTTGACATCTGCTCTTAAATCAAGGATCATATAATTAGTTGAGATAGTAACTGAATCTCCATAAATTGATTTTTCTGGAAGGTTTTGCTTTCTAACATAATTATGCTTTTAGGTTGGTAAAGGTATCTTTATCATATATCAATTCTTTGGAATTCTGTGAGTATAAGAGATATGTTTTAAAGATCTACTCCCCCCAGAAAGAGTCACTTTGCTTGGATTTGCTTGGATTCTTAGGTGAAAAAAAGAAAAAGTTGTTGTTGTTTTTTTATAACGCAGAAATAGGATTGTCATTATGCTTCTATGCAATTTCATTTAATTTTCTCTCTTCCACTCACCTCACTAATTCAGATTTTGCCTACTTAACTATTTTCTGCCTGCTGTCACATAAACCCTGTCTAAGTGGATTTATTGCCTAGGCCATCTAAACTAGGAGACACTGAAGAATTAGAGATGTTTGTGACTGAAGAGCATACATATGCAACAGAGAATTATACACTATTCACAAAATAGAAGCTCATATGCTACTCAGCCAATGGAGGAATACCATAGAACATCAAGTGACCATGCAGACGAACCAGCCTTTATGAGGTGGGTTCTTTGAGACCCATCAAATCATGTGGTATCATAGATCCAACAGCTATCTACTCCAAGACAGAAGGAGTATATCTGGAATTGGGTGGGGCCAGGGTTAGGTTTATAAGTAAATTGCATGAGTGACTGAGACTTCAAGTTTATCTGCCACTGTTGCATTGGCACCTGTCCTCAGCTCCCCCTCTGGCTACATGGGAGTCCATCACGGGCAGCTAATGTTGAAGATAAAAGGCCAAGGAAAATATCACAGTGTGTAGGCTTGTGGGTATGAAATGAAATGGGATGAATTTATAGGATAAACGGTCCTTAATGAAGTCCCATGAACTCCAGAGCATGAGAAATACACCATACAATGTTTCAGCACCACATCAATGAAGTTTTTAGGCTTCCAATGGTCTGGATTATTCTGGTATATCCCCTCAAACATAAAAACGAATTATGGTATCTCATACTTCCCACCATAAAGTAAGCACCATGCCTAGTAGACCTCTTTGATTCTGAAGAGGTGAACCTGAAAGACAGTGGTAAGGAGAAATTCTCTGAATGGGCAGAGCTTCAGGTGTTGTACCTGGCCATCCACATTGTGCAGTAAGAAAAGTATCCTTAGAGGGGTGCCTGGGTGGCTCAGTTGGTTAAGCATCTACCTTTGGCTCAGGTCATGATCCCAGGGTCCTGGGACCGAGCCCCACGACGATCCCCACATCAAGGTCCCTGCTCAGAAGAGTCTGCTTCTCCCTCTTCCTCTGCCCCTCTGCACCCCCTACTGCCACTCATGCTCTCTTTCTCTTGCTCTCTCTCAAATAAATAAAATCTTAAAAAAAAAAAAGAAAAATATCCTTAGAGGAGAATATATATGAACTCATTGGCAGTGGAGAATGACTTGACTTGTTTATTAGGGGCCTGGAAGTAGAAAGATTTAAAAAATCAAGGACAGGGAATCCAAGGGTAAGGTAGCTGGATAACTGAGGGGATAAGGCACAAAGTGTGAAGATCTTTATGTCACACAAATTTATTATAATACTGTATTAATCAGCGTTCTGCAGGGAAATAGAACCAATAAGATGTGTGTGCGGTTTATTTTAAGGAATTGGCTCACAGAATTATGGAGGCTAGCAAATCCAAAGTCTGCAGTATAGGTCAGCAGGCTAGAGAACAGGGGAGAATCAGTGTTGCACTTCAAGAGCAAAGGTCATCTATGGGCAGAATTCCCTCTTCCTCAAGGTAGATCAGCCTTTTGTTTTAATCAGACCTTCAAATGATTAGGTGATGCCCATTCACATTATAGAGGGTAATCTGCTTTACTCAAAGCTTATTGATTTAAATGTTAATCTCATCCCAAAACACCCTTACAGAAACATCCAGAATAATACCTGGCCACAAATCTGGGCACTGTCACCTAGCTAAACTGACACATAAAATTAGCTATTACAAATACCTACCAGAGGATAGGTAGATAATCAACTAGAAAGAATGTTTCAGCCAGTGAATGTTCATCCTAGTTCAGCAGCTCTATCAGAGCTAGCACCATGGGTGCATGAATAGCTTGGGATTCTGCTCACCAAAACTGACCTAGTTACTGCTATTGCTAATTGTTCATCTTGCCACTAAAGTCTTGATACAGCACCATACCTTTAAAAGACTAACTAGGCACTTAATGCCAAGTTGACTACAGAGATCTACTTATATCCTGGAAGGGACAATAATGCATTGTAACTAAAATTAACCTATTCCTTACATGGGTTTGCCTTTCCTTCACATAGAGCCTTAGTATGTGTTAATTCCAGGGCTTACAAAGTGTTTGATCCACCAACAGGGTATTCAACATAACATCACATTATAACAAGGAACTCAAGAGCAAAGGATATGCAGCAGAAGAAAAATAGAGTTATATGTGAGAAAGCAGACTAGAGAAAATACCCTGTTCAGATGACATACCATTTTTCAAGAGCAGTATACACACTAAGTCAAAGTCATTGTATGATGTGTATTCTCACTAGGTAGAATAAATGGGCTTAAGAAGCAAGAAATGGGGTGGCTCTGCTTACCATCACTCCTGATGGTTCACTTGAGGAATGTGTGCTTGTCATCCCCACACCTCTAGTCTCTTCAGATCTGTAAGTCTAGGTTCCCCATGAGGATCCACTTCTACCAGGGACCACAGTGTGAGTCTCATTAAACTTAAGCTATAGCTGTCACATCATATCAGTTTCCTAATGTTAAAGACCAGCAGGGAAGTAAGGAGTCACTATCCTGGCTGAGACAATTAATTTGATCATCAGAGGGAGGTAGGGTTGCTGTTTAGTGATGGCTTAAAGGAAAAATTATGTTTGATGCCCAGGTGATCCATTGGTCATATGTTGGAACTCCTCTGCCTATTTTTTTTTTTTTATAACTGTATTGAGATATAATTCACATACCATATAATTCACCCATTTAAGCTCCAGAATTTGTTTGGATATATTACATTATTTATATTTTATTGTGATAAAACATATAACCTGAAATTTGCCATTTTAACCATTCAGGTTAAATTCAATGCTTTTCACAATGTCATGCAACTCTCATCATTATGTTTCAAAAACTTTTTCTTATCACCCTTCAAGAAACTCTATTAGGCAGTAACGTCCACCCCTGCCTCTCCTCATATCCCCTTTCCCTATCTAATCTGCTTTCTACTACTATGAATTTGCCCAAATAGTTCATGTAATTGGAATCATACAATGTTTGTCTTTTATTTTTGTCTGGCTTATTTTACATAGCATAATATTTCCAAGGTTTATCTATGTTGTAGCATCCCTTTTAATGGCTTGATAATGTTCAATTGTATGTATATACTACATTTTGTTTATCCATTAATCAGTTAAAAGACACTTGGGTTGTTTCCACCTTTTGTCTATTATGAATAAAGCTCTAATTAGCTAACACTGGTATACAAATATCTGTTTGAGTCTCTGCTTTCAGTGATTTTTATATCTACCAAAGAAGTTGGTCACATGGTAATTTTATGTTTAGTTTGTTGAGGTAATTACCAATCAGTATCTCTTAACCAGTGAAAGTGATAGTTGAAGTTGAGGGTAACTCTAGAAAGGGTAGTAGAGGAAGAAAACTATGAGTATCATTTGTGGCTCTAAGACCAGTGGAAGCTAGGGGAAAACGCCTGTGTTAGTCTCAATAGCACTATCCGCCCCCCCGCCCCCCCCCCTCACTCCCCGCCCCCGGAAAAGAGAACTGGAAGATCTGTTTTCTTTTCTTTTTTTTTTTTTTTTAAGATTTTATTTATTTGACAGAGAGAGACACAGCGAGAGAGAGAGGGAACACAAGCAGGGGGAGTGCGAGAGGGAGAAGCAGGCTTTCCGCCGAGCAGGGAGCCCGATGCGGGCGATCCCAGGACCCTGGGATCATGACCTGAGCCAAAGGCAGACGCTTAACGACTGAGCCACCCAGGCGCCCCCGGAAGATCTGTTTTCAAGTGAAGCACATTACAGTAAGAAAGTAGATCTAAGGGGTACAAGGTGGGGACTGGGTAGATGTTATGGTGTACTGCTTAAATCTCCTTTCAGAGTGGTTTCACTTGTTACTCCAGCTGCTGGGAGTAATGGCTGCTGATGTCTCATAGAAATGTCCCTCCCTGGGAATTTCAGTCTGAGGAAGCTACCTCTGACACTGCCTCAATGGAGAGAATCTAATATCCAATACAGTTAATACAGAGCTACAAAGCCCTAGTACTTTTCCTCAATGTGGGACATTTCTGAGGGGCCATAGCAGCTTTAGAGCTCTCCTTGATATCAGCTGAGGCCTCTGATGCAACTATACCATGGTTTAATTTCTTTTTCTGCCTAGTTCCATTATTCTGTTACTCTTCATATATATTGCTCTTAAAAACACTCCCCCAGCATATCTTTATTTCATTGTCTATTTCCCAGGCAACCTGACAAAAAAATAATTGGCTTAGAAAAACTGACAATAAAATAGCAACAACTAAATATTAAAACAAATTGTTGGCTCAGTTGTATCCGTGGGTTACTAGTTCTCATTTACAGGGGAAGTTTAAGTTTCTTAATATTGAAGATTTATATTCTTCTCATAATGATACTTGTTTTTTATTCTGAAAATGCAAAGAATTCATTGTAATTTCCATCTAAAATTAAATTATGGAGTAAGACAGATAGTGAAAGTTATAAAGGAAACCAAAGCAATGCAATAACGTTCTGAAAAAAAAAAATAATAGTAATTTATTGTGTGCTTACAGGATGTATAGAAATAAAATGTATGACAATAGTAGTATAAGGAATAGGATAGGAATAATTGAGAGTATATGACTATGAAGCACTTACACCATATATAAAGTGGCATGATGTTATTTGAAGGTGGACTCTGATTAAATAAGAAAATATATTTCAAACCTGGGGCAACCACTAAAAAATTAAAACAGATATAACAAGTCAATAGTGTAGATAAAATATAACTATATAAAATGTTCAATGAAACTAGAGAAGGCATAAATGGTGGGAAAAAAGAAAATTTGAAAACAAATGGAAGAAATGAAAAAATAGGAATATAATAGATTTTAATCTGATTATATGTATGATCATATTAAGGATAGATAATATAAAAACACTAAAGAATAGCAAATATTGATAGGTTGAATAAGACAAGAAAGAACCAATTATATGCTATCTACAAGAAACCCACTTTAAACATCTGGGCATAGAGATGTTAAAAGGTTGAGCAGGAAGCCCAACTCAGGGCTCAGTCCTATGACCCAGGGATTATGACCTGAGTTTAAGGCAGATGCTTAACCAACTGAGCCACCCAGGTGCCCCAAATACACATTCTTGTCTAGTGAATATGGAACATTAACCAAGGCAGAGCATATTCTTGACTTATAATAAACTATACAAACAAAAATAATAGAAGTAATAAAAAGTAATTTTCTGATCATAACAGATCTAATTTTAAAATTAATAACAGGGTTACTTGGAAAACTTCCAAATATTTGGAAATTAATCAATACACTTTTAAATACCCCATGGGTTAAAGAGCAAGTATGAAGGGATATTAAATGACAAAATTTGAACTAATTGTAAATGAGAACAGAATCTATCAAATATTTGCATAATCCTGCTAAAGTAATGCTGGGAGTGGAATTTATACCATTGAACACTGATTTTATTTTTTATTTTTATTTTTTTTTAAGATTTTTATTTATTTATTTGACAGAGAGAGACACAGCGAGAGAGGGAACACAAGCAGGGGGAGAGGGAGAAGCGGGCTCCCTGCTCAGTGCGGGGCTCGATCCCAGGACCCTGGGATCATGACCTGAGCTGAAGGCAGACGCTTAACGACTGAGCCACCCAGGCGCCCCGAACACTCATTTTAAACGAAAGTATAAAACAGTCATCTAAAGTTCTACCTTTAAAAGAACAACAACAACAAAAATACATAAATTAATAAAAAGGAGACCAAATGAGATTTAAAGCAAGCAGAAGGAATCAAAAGAATAAAGCAAAAAGCAATAACATAGAAACCAAAGAAAATAGACAAACTCAATATAATGAAAAGTTGTCTCTTTGACATGAGTTATAAAACCAACTGAATTTTATAAATGAGAAATTTAAGACTCCAAAAGGTTAATTCATTTGCCCAAAGTATTATAGAAAAGCAGAGACAGAATCCAAATCTCTTTCTTAATCTGATATCACCTAATCACTACTATGAGAGGTCACATAGTTTGTCCAACAAAAATTCCAGATTCTTCACTGAAATAAGAAATTTGATAGAGGGTTTTTGTTTGTTTCCTCCAGGTATAGATCAGAAAGATACTCCAGTCCCATTTGAC
The DNA here is from genome assembly GCF_002201575.2 of Neomonachus schauinslandi. NCBI lineage: Eukaryota > Metazoa > Chordata > Mammalia > Carnivora > Phocidae > Neomonachus > Neomonachus schauinslandi. The sequence continues at coordinate 88,269,346 of NC_058404.1, forward strand.
CAATCAAAGAATCACAAAGATATATGCCTTTAAGAAATCAGAGATGCCAAATTAAAGGTTACTATGACAAAATTTCATTAATTAAGACAATCCATGATTAAAAGTTTAGTTACACAAGCTTGAATAGCATTCTCCAAAGTTTGGTTGTCATAAAACATTTACTGAATAAAAAATACATATAAGGACACTGTTTTTATATAACCCAGAGTATTAAATGTGTTTCTTTCATCTGTGAGGAAATGGAAAACATTTGATCCTTCTAATTTTGCTGAGACTTCTTTCATGCACATTTAGAAGAGTTTGCAGTTTCAGATCCTTAACCACAAAGAGTGGAGAGTTCTTCACATCTCTATTTGCAATTTCTCAAAGTTCAAACTTTATGTACTGAGTCATCATTAATTGCTTATGTCTATGACTGAAGCCCAGCTTCACAAGATGCTAGAATTTGTGTTTTGCGAAATTGCGTTTTACTCTACAACTGCATTTTAGACCTGTGAGAGACACTCTCGAAAGGCTGTCTGATATATCCTGTGACAAAATTTGGGTGGTGGGTGTGAAAAGCCACAATGGCTTTTAGTGAAAAGGGCAGATTCATGACTGAGTCTGGCCTCAAAAATAATCTTTCTGTGCATGTATTCATGAACTTTATAATACTAATCATTTCCTGACTTGAATCTCATATTTTTATTTTCTATCTCATGCCTAACATAGGATAAGTTATGGTGTCTTTTAGGGTGGTTTCCATGGAAAGGAATAAGAACATGCGACTAAAATCAGCATTAAAGAGAACTTATTTGTTCGCATTACTGAGGAACACAGAAATAGAATTAGCTTCAGGTAGAATTTGAATTCAGAGTCTTAATGTCACTAGATCTCTGGGTTTTTTTCATCTTTTCTCTCCTCTCTACTAATCTAAGAAGGCTTTAGTCACAGCTCCACATAGTGGCTTCCAATAACAAAATGGCTACATTATTGCAGCTTCAAATCAGGGAGAACAACAACAAAAGGAGTATGTCTTTTAGTCGATGCCCATTGTTAATTGTTAATTGTTACTATTAACAATAGTCTAATTGTTAATATTAATTCAACTGGTTTGGGTCATGGGTTCATCCCAGAACCAATGGGAGTGGCCAGGGGTTGGAATTATATTGTTTGTTTCTATCCAGGTTCCATTCCCAGTACTACACCTAGTGTTATATGAATCACATGAAAGAGTGGGGAAAAGGTGTTTTGTTCCTTCGTTTGTTTGCCTGAAGGAAATCTGGAAGTCCCAAGAGCAAAAAATAGATGCTAAAGAGGCACAGTAATTATACAGTATAACTACATATATGAAAAAGATAAGAGAATAACTTGGGAGAATTGTTTTCTTTTTTTTTCTTTTCTTTTGTTTTTTGTTTTTTTCATTTCAAACCCAGCAGAACAACTTCCTACATTAAGCAGCACTCAGTGGCACCTTTCATAATGCTGTGCCACTTAGCACCGCTGTACTGATTAGTTTGGTAGGAAGTTATGATCAGAACAGTCCTTGGAGCTACTCTACCTCTGTGTGTGCTGACAGGAATTCAGAGAAGCCTTGCTTGCCTGGTGGGGAGACAAATGTCTTAAGAACTAAGGGGAATTTTATACTCATGTTTTAGAGATGACTGTAGGTTACTTGCTTCAGGAGGGTGAAATGGGGAGCTGCCACTCCGTGATAACTGAAAGAGTGTTTGAACTTGTAATGCTTTGTGCTGGAACTGAGGAAAGAGTGAAGGGCTTGCCAGGAAAATGGGCTGCGCTTTGGGTATCTCGACCGAAATTCAACATTTCTATTCAAAACCCAATGTCTTAAATCAATAACTCTGCCAATCCAACAGAAATTGTATCTACAATTTCCCCATAGTTTTCTTCCAACACCCATATGGGCAATGCTGAATTTAATGTGACCTGTGACATGGATACTTTTTCTATTCTTACTTATCATCCTTAAACAATTATAATTGCTCCCTCAGGGAATCATTCATGATATTCTTCAACAATTCACCCCTACAGATGATAAGCTATTTTCAAGTGCAAGTCTAACACAATAAAATGCATTATAATGTGTAGTCAAAAAAGACTTGCTGAGGATTGAAATAGGTTGTTTAGTGGAAAATTATAAACCTAGATTTCAATCTCTCATCCCTTTACTATCCTTAGGGACTCAAATCTCTATGAAACTTTCCTAAATGCACTTTTTTCCCTATTATTACCCTCCTTTTTATAAGTTAACAAAACTTAATTTATTAAAACAAACACTTCTAAGATAGACCGCCGGCTTTGTGCTGTTGGCATTTTAATTGTATTTACTTGTTTATTTGGTCATTCTCAGTGTCTGTACCACACAATGGTTCCATTTGTAGTGTTTGATGCAGCAGATGAAATGTTATCACTGAATTTTTAATTCTTTGTTCTTTTCTTTTATTTTTTAAGTATTTTTTTTAATTTTTAATTTTTTTATCTTTTTGAGAGAAAATTTGCGTGCCAGCAGGGGAGAGGAGCAAAGGGAGAGGAAAAGAGAGAATCTTAAGCAGACTCCACACCCAAGGTGCAGCTGGACTCGGGGTGGGGGTGGTCGATACCAGGACCCAAGATCATGACCTGAGAGGTTATCAAGAGTCAGAAGCTCAACCAATTGAGCCATCCAGGTGACCCAATGCTTTGTTCTTTTAATATTCTGTCTTTTCAAATGCAAATATAATTATTTTGGAAATACTTGAAAAGCTGAGTTGTCAAATCTATACAACTCTCCCATGTCAAATTTGTTATATCTTATTCTTTCTACCTAGTTTAAGGGGATAAGGCAATGCCGCAAGAGAAAGAAAAAATAATCAGAATGAAATGAGTTCAACATAAGTATAGAAATCCTCCAACATTTATAAATTGCAGATCTCTACTTGTGTTAGACACTGAAAGATGTTTATGTTTTGGTACTGTCCAACTGTTGTTTGAAATTCTAATACAGTTTCTGCAAATGTGGCACAACATTACATATCTTGGAAACTGAAGTAAAATATTTAATATTTGAAAGTAGCATGTTGTTGCAAGTGAGGGATGGGGTAGAGTGGGGATTGTGATATGAGAATAGATAAAAGGTTTTCCTTTACTCATGATCCTAGTAGTTGAAAACAAACCAGTAATTTAGTGACTTGGGAACACAGACAATAAAAATATATAACCTGCCAAAATGTGCATAAGATAATTTTATTTTATTTTTATTTTTTAAAAGATTTTATTCATTTCTTTGAGCAGGAGCAGAGGGAGAAGCAGACTCCCAGCTGAGCATGCAGCCTGACATAGGGCTCAATCCCAGGACCTCGAGATCATGACCTGAGCCAGAAGTCAGGCACTTAACTGACTGAGCCACCCAGGCACCCCTGCATAAGATAATTTTAAATATACTACATAACATTAAATAAAAATTACATATGTTACATAAATACGTAACAGACAGGTATCACAACCCAGAAACTCAAATCTAGAAACATTATCAGTTTTTCATTTTCTTAAGGCAAATTCAATACAAAGCCAATCCTCCTTTTCTTCAAGGAGAAAACTCTCCAAACTCTTTCTATAATGTTCATGGTGTTAAATTCTCTCATTTCTGAAGGTCACATAAAATCCAAAAGATCTCCTAAAGTTGGAAAGACCTCAGTTATTAGAGTCAATGCCAATGTTTTACTTTTTTTTAAAGATTTTATTTATTTATTTGAGAGAGAGAATGAGATAGAGAGAGCATGAGAGGGGGGAGGGTGAGAGGGAGAAGCAGACTCCCTGCTAAACAGGGAGCCCGATGCGGGACTCGATCCCGGGACTCCAGGATCATGACCTGAGCCGAAGGCAGTCGCTTAACCAACTGAGCCACCCAGGCACCCCAATGCCAATGTTTTAAACTAGACAACACAAGAGAAGTTCTCTTAAGCAAGCAAACACATACCACAACTTAAAAAATTAGGAGAGCACTGTCCTTGTTATCTTGAGTAGGATTTAGAATATACTTTGCTACAGAAGTTGTTATAATCCCATGATTGCCAATTTAATATGGAACCTTCCTAAAATGCAACATAGACAGGAGGAATGATGGCAGAGGAGTAAGGGACCCTATTTCAACTGGTCCCCAGAATTGACCTGGATATCTACCAGACCACTCTGAGCACCCACGAAACCAGCCTGAGATGTAAGAAGATCTGGATCTCTGCAAGCAGAATATTGCAGGCGGTTGGTTTTGAGGTACAAAGCAGGGAGCCCTGATTCCATGGGCAGATATTGGAGGATAAATGGCAGCGGGAGGGCGCCTGGCTATGGGGATCCTACACCACCGGTGAGTGGCAGCCTCGTGCACTGGGGACAGGGCACAGACTTGCAGACCGGTAGTGGCGGGGAAAGGACTTTAGGGCAGCCCCCGGGGCAGAAACCCGGAGCAGCGGGGTCACAGGTGAACTGGGAGTGGCTGGCGGTCTTAGAAGCACAAAAGGCAGAGACGTGCCCCGACCTGGAGGCAGATCTGGGAGCGGTGCAGCGGGGCGCACAACCCAGGACGCTGCAGTTTATAGCAGCATGGACAGAAACGGAGACAGTGTGGCCTGGAGAGCTCACTGAAGAACAGACTGTGGTCTCTCTGCTCTGAGGCAGAGGGTTGGAAATGGTCTCTTCTGCTCTGACTCACGGAAGAGACACAGAAAGCCACCAGGGAAAGCTGCCAGAAAACAAAAGCCCCCAAAACTGATTCCTGCTGAGCCCATCCCCCACCACAGGGGGGCAGGGCAACTCCTCCCAAACAGGGTTGCCTGAGTAACAGCGTGGCAGGCCCCTCCTGCAGAAGACAGGCTGGGAAAACAAGAGGCCAGCAACCCTAAGGTCCGAAGAAAACGGGTGCATCTTGCTTGGGTTCTGGTCAATAATTTGGACCCTAAACATTCCCTCAAACACTCATCAACAGAATGACTAGGAGGAGGAACCCCCATAATAGAAAAGACTCAGAGATTAGACTTATGCTGCAGATTTACAAATGGATGCAGATATAACCAAGATGTCGGAGATAGGATTCAGGCTAGCAATTTTGAAGACAATGGCTAGAATGGAGAAATGAATTAATGGCAACATAGAGTCTCTAAGGGCAGAAATGAAAGCTGAATTGGCAGAACTTAAAAATGCTTTCAGTGAGATCCAATCCAATCTAGTAATCTTTTTTTTTAAAGATTTTATTTATTTATTTGAGAGAGAGAGAATGAGAGAGAGCAAGCACATGAGAGGGGGAAGGGTCAGAGGGAGAAGCAGACTCCTTGCCGAGCAGGGAGCCCGATGCGGGACTCGATCCAGGGACTCCAGGATCATGACCTGAGCCGAAGGCAGTCGCTTAACCAACTGAGCCACCCAGGCGCCCCCCAATCTAGATAATCTAACAGCTAGGGTAACTAAGGCAGAAGAACGAATAAGTGACCTGGAAGACAATATAATAGATAAAAAGGGAAAAGAGGAGGCCAGGGAAAAACAACTCAGAATTCATGAAAATAGAATCAGAGAAATAGGTGACACCATGAAGCATTCCAATGTCAGAATAATTGGAATCCCGGAGGGAGTGGAGAGAGAGAGAACTAGAAGATGTATTTGAGCAAATCATAGCTGAGAACTTCCCTAATCTGGGGAATGAAACATTCATGTCCTAGAGGCAGAGAGGACCCCTCTCAAGATCAAGGAAAACAGGCCAACACCCCGTCAGGTAATAGTGAAACTTGCAAATCTTAGAACCAAGGAAACCATCTTAAGGGCAGTTGGGGGAAGAGATTCCTTACGTACAGAGGGAGGAACATCAGAATAACATCAGACCTATCCACAGAGACCTGGCAAGCCAGAAAGACCTGGCAAGCCAGAAAGGCCTGGCAAGACATATTCAAGGTACTAAATGAGAAGAACATGCAGCCAAGAATACTTTATCCAGCAAGGCTGTCATTTAGAATGGATGGAGAGATGCAGAACTTCCACGACCAGCAGAAACTGAAAGAATATGTGACCACTAAGCTGGCCCTGCAAGAAATATTAAGGGGGGATTCTATAAAAGGAGAAAGACCCCAAGAGTCATATACAACAGAAATTTACAGGGACAATCTATAAAAACAATGTCTTCACAGTCAACATGATGACAATTAATTCATATCTTTCAATAATCACTCTCAACGTGAATGGCCTAAATGCTCCCATAAAATGGCACAGGGTTGCAGATTGGATAAAAAGACAGGACCCATTCATATGCTGTCTACAAGAGACACATTTTGAACCTAAAGATACATCCAGACTGAAAGTGAAGGGATGGAGATCCATCTTCCACGGCAGCGGACCTCAAAAGAAAGCTGGGGTAGCAATTCTTATATCAGACAAATTAGATTTTAAACTAAAGTCAGTAATTAGAGACACAGAAGGACACTATATCATTCTTAAAGGGTCTATCCAACAAGAAGATCTAACAGTTGTAAATATCTATGCACCCAACATGGGAGCAGCCATCTACATAAGCCAACTGTTAACCAAGATAAAGAGTCATATTGATAACAATATGTTAATTGTAGGAGACCTCAATACTCCCACTCTCAGCAATGGACAGATCACCTAAGCAGAAAATCAACAAGGAAACAAGAGCTTTGAATGATATTCTGGACCAGATGGACCTCATAGATATTTACAGAACATTCCACCCTAAAACAACAGAATACTCATTCTTCTCAAGCACACATGGAACTTTCTCCAGAATAGGCCACATACTGGGTCACAAATCAGGTCTCAACCAATACCAAAACATTGAGATTATTCCCTGCATATTCTCAGATCACAATGCTCTAAAACTGGAACTCAATCACAAGAAAAAATTTGGCAGAAATTCAAACACTTGGAAGCTAAAGACCACTCTGCTCAAGAATGTTTGGGTCAACCAGGAAATCAAAGAAGAACTTAAACAATTCATGGAAATCAATGAGAACGAAAACACATCGGTCCAAAACCTATGGAATACTGCAAAGGCGGTCCCAAGGGGGAAATACAAAGCCATCCAAGCCTCACTCAAAAAAATAGAAAAATCCCAAATTCACCAACTAACTCTACACCTTAAAGAACTAGAGAAAAAGCAACAAACGATGCCTAAGCCATGCATTAGAAGAGAAATAATTAAAATTAGAGCAGAAATCAATGAATTAGAAACCAGAAACACGGTAGAGCAGTTCAATGAAACTAGAAGTTGGTTCTTTGAAAGAATTAGTAAGATCGATAAACCACTGGTCAGACTTATCCAAAAGAAAAGGGAAAGGACCCAAATTAATAAAATTATGAATGAAAGGGGAGAGATCAAGACTATCATCAAGGAAATAGAAACAATTATTAGAAATTATTATCAACAACGATATGCCAATAAACTGAGCAATCTGGATGAAATGGAGGCCTTCCTGGAAACCTATAAGCTGCCAAGACTGAAACAGGAAGAAACTGACAACCTGAATAGGCCAATAACCACTAATGAGATTCAAGCAGTGATCAAAAACCTCCCAAAAAACAAGAGTCCAGGGCCTGATGGATTCCCTGGGGAATTCTATCAAACATTCAAAGAAGAAATAATACCTATTCTACTGAAGCTGTTTCAAAAAATAGAAACAGAAGGAAAACTTCCAAACTCATTCTATGAGGCCAGCATTAACTTAATCCCCAAACCAGGCAAAGACCCCATCAAAAAGGAGAATTTCGGGGCGCCTGGGTGGCTCAGTCGTTAAGTGTCTGCCTTCGGCCCAGGTCATGATCCCAGGGTCCTTGGATCGAGCCCCGCATCGGGCTCCCTGCTCCGCGGGAAGCCTGCTTCTCCCTCTCCCGCTCCCCCCGCTTGTGTTCCCTCTCTCGCTGTGTCTCTCTCTGTCAAATAAATAAAAAAATCTTTAAAAAAAAAAAAAGAATTTCAGACTGATATCCCTGATGAATATGGATTCCAAAATCCTCAACAAAATCCTAGCTAATAGGATCCAACAATACATTAAAAGGATCATCCACCACGACCAAGTGGGATTTATCCCCGGGATGCAAGGGTGGTTCAACATTCGCAAATCAATCAATGTGATAGAACACATTAATAAGAGGAGGGAGAAGAACCGTATGGTCCTCTCAACTGATGCAGAAAAAGCATTTGACAAAATACAACATCCTTTCCTGATTAAAACTCTTCAGAGTATAGGGATAGAGGGAACATTCCTTAGGTTCATAAAATCCATCTATGAAAAACCCACAGTGAATATTATCCTCAATGGGGAAAAGCTGAGAGCCTTTTCCCTTAAGATCAGGAACACGTCAAGGATGCCCACTCTCACCACTATTGTTCAACATAGTACTAGAAGTCCTAGCAACAGCAATCAGACAACAAAAGGAAATAAAAGGTATTCAAATTGGCAAAGAAGTCAAACTCTCTCTCTTTGCAGACAACATGATACTTTATGTGGAAAACCCAAAAGACTCCACCCCCAAATTACTAGAACTCATCCAGCAATTCAGTAATGTGGCAGGATACAAAATCAATGCACAGAAATCAGTTGCTTTCTTATACACTAACAATGCAGCTGTAGAAAGAGAAATCAGAGAAACGATTCCATCTATAATAGCACCCAAAACCATAAGATACCTTGGAATAAACCTAACCAAAGAGATAAAAGATCTATACTCTAGGAACTACAGAACACTCATGAAAGAAATTGAAGAAGACACAAAAAGATGGGAAAATATTCCATAGTCATGGATCGGAAGAATAAACATTGTTAAAATGTCTATGCTACCCAGAGCAATCTATATCTTCAATGCCATCCAGATCAAAATTCCAATGACATTTTTCAAGGTGCTGGAACATACAATCCTAAAATTTGTATGGAATCAGAAAAGACCCCGAATTGCCAAGGAAATGTTGAAAAAGAAAAACAAAGCTGGGGTCATCACGTTGCCCTATTTCAAGCTATATTACAAAGCTGTGATCACCAAGACAGCATGGTACTTGCACAAAAACAGACATATAGACCAATGGAACAGAATAAAGAGCCCAGATATGGACCCTCAACTCTATGGTCAAATAATCTTTGACAAAGCAGGAAAAAACATGCAAAGGAAAAAAGACAGTCTCTTCAATAAATGATGCTGGGAAAATTGGACAGCCACATGCAGAAGAATGAAACTCGACCATTCTCTAACACCATTCACAGAGATAAACTCAAAGTGGATGAAAGACCTCAATGTGAGACAAGAATCCATCAAAATCCTAGAGGAGAACATAGGCAGTAACCTCTTTGACATCGCCCATACCAACTTCTTTCAAGATACATCTCCAAAAGCTAGTGAAACAAAAGGAAAAATGAACTTTTGTGACTTCATCAAGATAAAATTATCTTCTTCACAGCAAAGGAAACAGTCAACAAAACAAAGAGGCAACCCACAGAATGGGAGAAGATATTTGCAAATGACACTACAGATAAAGGGCTGGTATCCAAGATCTATAAAGAACTTCTCAAACTCAACACCCAAAAAACAAATAATCAAGTCAAAAAGTGGGCAGAATTTATGAAAAGACACTTCTCTGAAGAAGACATACAAATGGCTAACAGACACATGAAAAAATGTTCATCATCATTAGTCATCAGGGAAATTCAAATCAAAACCACATTGAGATACCACCTTACACTAGTTAGAATGGCAAAAATGGACAGGGAAAGAAACAACAAATGTTGGAGAGGTTGTGGAGAAAGGGGAACCCTCTTACACTGTTGGTGGGAATGCAAGTTGGTACAGCCACTTTGGAAAACAGTGTGGAGGTTCCTCCATAGAGCTACCCTATGACCCAGCAATTTCACTACTGGGTATTTATCCCAAAGACACAGATGTAGTGAAAAGAAGGGCCATATGCACCCCAATGTTCATAGCAGCAATGTCCACAATAGCCAAACTGTGGAAAGAGCCAAAATGCCCTTCAACATATGAATGGATAAAGAAGATGTGGTCCATATACACAACGGAATATTACTCAGCCATCAGAAAGGATGAATACCCAAGTTTTACATCAACATGGTTGGGACTGGAGGAGATTATGCTAAGTGAAATAAGTCAAGCAGAGAAAGTCAATTATCATATGGTTTCACTTACTTGAGGAACATAAGGAATAGCATGGAGGACATTAGGAGAAGGAAGGGAAAAATGAGGGGTGGGGGAATTAGAGGGAGATGAACCATGAGAGACTATAAACTCTGAGAAACAAACAGGGTTTTAGAGGGGAGTGGGGAGAGGGGATTGGTTAGCCTGGTGATGGGGATTAAGGAGGGCACTTACTGCATGGAGCACTGGATTTTATACAAAAACAATGGATTGTGGATCACCACATCAAAAACTAATGATGTATTGTATGGTGACTAACATTACATAATAAAATTTTAAAAAATGCAACATAATATTAGCCTTATTTGATTTTTGTATAGTATGCAAATTTCAAAGTTTTACTAAATTACATAAGCGTTATGTTCTTCCAAATAAAAATCTGCATCAGATGTTTATCTAGTATATATCAATCAAGTCTGAAGGACACAAAAATGTTTAACAAATTAATACTGGGATGTTCATCAATGTGTTTTATTGCTATTTAGTTTTGAATACCCATGATTATGCATCATTTGGTAATTATATAAATACCTTCTCCCTTTGGTTTACCACAAATTATATTAAACAGAGAATTCATATTAGTGTGGAATTGCAACATTATTTTTGTTGTTAATATATGCTTATTTAATACCATAAGCATTTATTTTAAGGTTAAAGTCATCACATTCTTCATTGATAGTGGACTTACTCTTTCTCAATACTTAAAAAAGTATGTATGTGTTGATCTAATCTAGTATTTTCTTCTAGTTTCCTCTTGTGGGGATTTTTTCTTTTTTTTTTTCTTTTTAAAGATTTTATTTATTTATTTGACAGAGAGAGACATAGCAAGAGCAGGAACACAAGCAGGGGGAGTGGGAGAGGGAGAAGCAGGCTTCCTGCTGAGCAGGGAGCCCGCTTCAGGGCTCGATCCCAGGACCCTGGGATCATGACCTGAGCCGAAGGCAGACGCTCAACGACTGAGCCACCCAGGCGCCCCTTTTATTAATTTTTTAGATTTCTTGACAACCCAACCTAATACTATTGGACTTCCAGGCTTTTTGCGTTTTCTTCTTTAAATGCAAAATGCAATAAATAATCTTTTACAGAAAATGTATATATGGCTATTTTTTTTCTTGTGAACAATTTTAAGTTTTTGATTTATATTAAAAATTTCCTGCATGAACTTTCAGTCAAGTTACAATTCACTTAACAGAGATTAAATTTGATACAGTTTTTGTGCTTGGGAATTTTTTCAGCCAAGTCAAAGTGATATCAGTTAGATTTGCATTTTTTAAAATACTAGTGGTTTGAATAGTTTTTCTTACATTTTATATACAGAGGATAGCCAAAAACATCTGCAGTCTTATGACAGAAGGTAAAAGCAGGGTCAGGGTGCACAATTATGAATTGTACTTCAAGGTCAATTCTGAGTTAATTTCTGTTTCATTGATTTCTTATAAAAAATACTCTATTTAAATTAATATGATACTGTGTTCTACCAAAATTTTAACTGTGCTAAGGTTGTGATTTCCTTGCAATTTCAAATTATTCCCCTGTAAGCATATGTTCACATTTTCTATTCTTTTTTTTAAGATTTTATTTATTTATTTGAGAGAGAGAGAACGAGAGACAGAGAGCATGAGAAGGAGGAAGGTCAGAGGGAGAAGCACACTCCCCGCCAAGCAGGGAGCCTGATGCGGGACTCGATCCTGGGACTCCAGGATCATGACCTGAGCCGAAGGCAGTCGCTTAACCAACTGAGCCACCCAGGCACCCTTCACATTTTCCATTCTTAAATAGAACAAAACCTAAAGGATACACAGTTGGTCACATCAATCTCCATTTCTTTCTTAAAATGGAACCAGTTCAGCATGGACTCTGCTGTATAAAACATAGAAAACTCAGCAGATCTGGGCCCTGTGCCACCCAGCCAAACATATGTGGATACAACAGGACTCCCCCCCAACACCATGGCTCAGCTGCAGCTTTGTGCTCTGGGGAATCAGTCTTCCTTCATAGCTACCTGAAAGCTGGAGAATACAGCTCAGAAGGGCAGACACTTAGTGCTCACTTTGTCAGACAAAATTGACCCCTGAGAACCAGGGGATAAGAGGCTGGCAGTTGAATACTTCTCACTTACTGTAAAGACTGTTCTGAATTATAGGGCTCTCTCCCTGTAGTGAGTTGTGTATTCTCAAAGAGCTAGAGCTGACTCAGTACTGCGTTCTGTAGAGGTTTCTTCCCTTTCTTTCCTAACTCACTCCCATCCTCCCTTATCTCTTGCTACCTTGAGTTCATAATACCAGTAGGTTTTGAGATTTACAGAATCTTTTTACAAAGGTCCTCAGGCTACAATACTTGGTCACATCATAATTACTCTTTTGCATATTCCTCTACACTTTTTCTTCTTTAAGAGCATCACCCTAAATTGACAAAATTACAACCCTGGTTAGATCCAATTCTACCTACTCCATATCTGCACTTGTGCAATTGAATATGGTACATAAATATCTGAAACAAACTTAATTTTTAATTAAAATTTGAAATTTAATTTTAAATGTACATCCATGAACCTCATTAGGGATCACAAAACTTGTCTTTGCATCTGTTATCACCAATGAGTAGGATGATCCTGTCTAAATTCAGTCCCCTCATTTATCTACCAAATCCCATGCTACTCATTTACTTACTTATAGACATTTCTTCAGCAAACTTCTCTTTATTTCCTACATTGTCATTATTTTTTCATAACTTTTCTGATGTTTTACCTCAGCATGAAAGCATAATACTTTTATGTCACATCTTAAAGCATAGACACACACACACAAAATACTTCTTTGGCCCTTTTTACTCTCTAGACATGATCTTGTTTCTAATCTTTCAATGTGAAATTCTCAAAATAGTTATCCCTAGTTCCTCTTCTTCCATTCTCTCTTTAATGCATTCCAGTCAGGGTATATACTCCACCATTCAAGTGAAACTCATCATGGTTAGATCAGGGATGACCTTAAGGTTGCTAAACCTAATAAATAGCTATATGCCATCATCTTTCTTGACCTAAAGAACAGCAGTGACTTATTTCCTTGTTCTTGATATGTTGGTGTTTTTTTTTTTTTTTTTACTTGAACTTGGCTTCTCTTTGTTTTCGTTCTGTCTTTTTTGATTGTCTCTTCCTTTCACTCTAACACTGCAAAACATAAGTTAATGTCATAAGTCCCCAAAACTCAGGCGTTGACTCTTTTTTCTTTTTGAAATGCACTCACTCATTTCCTTGATTATTTTATCTAGAGTCAATGGTTGCAATAAATGCTGTATGATGATGAATCTGCAATTTATAACTCCAGCCCATATCCCCTATTTGTTGATGTAACTTTCTCTACCATTTCCTGTTGGTCATCTGATAGATATCTCTAACTCACTATGACCAGAATTGAACTGTTGTTCTTCATCTTGAAAACAGCTTCATCCATATCCTTTTTCATATCTATTGGTGACAAGTCTATTGGATCAATTGATTAATCCAAAAAATTTGGAGTCTTTCTCTCATCTCTTTTGTTTCACACCCCATATGAAGTAAGGTGAATTCTTGTTGATCCTTGTTATTCAGAGTGATATGTTCTGTAAAGTTGCCAAAATCATTGAATTATCAAATACCAAACCATTGCTTCTAGGGAAAGTACAGAGTTAAGTTTCTGTGAGCCTCTGAAGCCTTATGAAGATAGACTATGTTTTGAAATGGTATTTTCCAAAAATAACTAGAATGTGAGCATTCATTACCAATCCAAATTATAATAATTTCCTACCTGTATTATTTATTTATTTATTTATTTAAAGATTTTATTTATTTATTTGACAGAGAGATAGCGAGAGCAGGAACACAGGCAGGGGTAGTGGGAGAGGGAGAAGCAGGCTTCCTGCCAAGCAGGGAGCCGGATGCGGGGCTCGATCCCAGCACTCTGGGATCACGACCTGAGCCGAAAGCAGACGCTTAATGACTGAGCCACCCAGGCGCCCGCTAGCTGTATTATTTAAATAGTAACCATTACTGTTCTCCGTGCTTCTACCCTTGCTTCTATACTATCTACTGTCAGTACAGCCCCATATGTAATGTATCACTAAGAAAGAAGGAAGGAAGGAAGGAAGGAAGGAAAGAAGGAAGGGGGAAGGAGGGAAGGAAGGTAGGAAGGAAGGAAGGAAGGAAGGAAGGAAGGAAGGACGGAAGGAAGGAAGGAAGGAAGGAAAGAAAAGAAAAAGAAAAAGAAAGAAAGAAAGAAAGAAAGAAAGAAAGAAAGAAAGAAAGAAAGAAAGAAAGAAAGAAAGAAAGAAAGAAAGAAAGAAAGAAAAAGAAAGAATCCTTATGGTAGGGCACCTTAGATTATGAGTCACTTCAATTTCAGAGATGCTAAAATTTGGGAAAAATGTGGCTTCTTAGAACTGATGAAATACTGTATATTCCACTTACTTTATATGCTTAAATACAACAAAATCTAAAGTATATGCAGTGGGTTATATGAATCTACAATTCATTTTTGATCAAGGTACCAGTGTAATCCCCTTTGATTATCATGACTAAAGAAAGCATGGCTCGGGGCGCCTGGGTGGCTCAGTTAGTTAAGCGCCTGCCTTCAGCTCAGGTCATGATCCCAGGGTCCTGGGATCGAGCCCTGCGTTGGGCTCCCTGCTCTGCGGGGAACCTGCTTCTCCCTCTCCCACTCCCCCTGCCTGTGTTCCCTCTCTCGCTATGTCTCTCTCTGTCAAATAAATAAATAAAATCTTAAAAAAAAAAAGAAAAGAAAGCATGGCTCTTCCCCATGGCACTGCCACATGATGTCCACATCTTGTTTTAATGCCCTATATACCAGCTGTCTGCCTTTTCTTATGTTCTTACCAGAGTATAGAATTTAGGTATTTATCAATTTCTTCTAGGAAAATACTGTTTTTTTTTTTCTCATCAATATGCTTTGAAATGATTGTGTCTGTGCCTATGTCTGACTCTAGTTTTTATCTATCTGACTTAAGAATTCTGTCTTTTTTGGTCTTTTATTCTCTTTACAGAAAGAATTGTAGGTATATATAAAATGTTTTCTTAAAAAAATTTTTTGAGAAAAAGCCCTTTCTGCTTAAGTAGGATTCAGTAATGTGTATCACCAAAACAAAAATTCTGTTTAATACCTTTTGTAACAGTAGCTTCTGGATGACATGCTGTCAAAAACTTCTTGGCCAAGTATTGTATGTACTGTACCATTACACCTCATTACTAAGGCTATCTGAGTTAGGGCAAAACTCATGCATATAATTTACATGTAATCATTTAGTGAAACCACTTAGATTTCATTTTTAGTGCCAATTTATGTCAAATATTACTTTCAATTTCATCGCATAATCTCTATGAGGTTTTAGCTATAATTAACTCCAAATTGCCATTTTTAATGAAGGCAAATTAGTCTCTAGAGGTTGATAGGTATAGCCTCAAAAATGGGTTTTGACTGAATGCAAAAGTCAGAGGGCAAATTGTGATAGCAATAAATCAATCAATGGAAATACAATTCCAAGTCTATTAAAATCAACAAATTTAAATTCGTTTAATTATTTAAATAGGTTACTAGGCTTCTTGTCTAGAGGAAAATGCTGATTTTTTTATATGGCAGAAGTTGAATCTAACCTGACTGAAATTATTTTCACTCTTTTCTTTTGTTTTTCTCCTTCCCTTCCTCCCTTCGTTTCTCTCTTCCTTCCTTCCTTCTTTCCTTCCTTCCCTCTATATTTTTATTTATCCACAGTGATTAAACACACATACTCTAGAGCATGTGGTTGTATTCTGCTATAAATACTTCCTATTGGATCTTGGACTAATTGTTAATTTTTCTGTACTTCAGTTTCCTAATATGCTATTTAATGATAATAATAACTTTTTCAAGAGTTTGTTAGAAGTTCCAGAATTAATGCAAATAAAGAGCAGAAGCACAATCCTTGGCACATAGCAACTTTCCAATTAATGGTAACTAAAACATTTTACCACAAGTAGATGGTATGTGGATATTTGTATATATTTTATCAGTTGCATGTTGATTATTTTATGTGATGTAATAGTTTCTATGCATAAAATGTGTCATATTGCTTCAACTTACAGTCTTTTGTTTAATTTTTCATAATTTCTCGTATTTAACTTAAATCTCCTGTAAAACAAACACTGAAAAAATTAAATAAGCAAAACTAATATAGTTCTGTTTTACTGACCCATTACATTTTATAATAATAAAAAGTATTGAATACTTACAATATGAGAGAAACTATGCTAAATGGTTTAAATGGATTTTTAAATTAAATCCTCACACCAATAAACACACTGCTGAAGGATATATAGATGTTCTGCAAACTTTTTTTCTAAATGATTTTATGTGTCTTCTTGTCTTTAAATATATAAATATTTTAAAAACTTAACACTCTCCACTTCATATTTTTCTTCAGCATAGTTCATTACATTATGTATGTTTAAATTCAAAAATAAATGTCTCAAATACATTTAGCTGACAGGTGTTCTTTCCAAATATAATTTTGTGGAGTATTCAAAAAGAGGCAAAAGAATAATTGTCAGTGGTCCCTAAATAGTTAGATTACATTTATTCGGCTCTTACTATGTGTCAGGCACTCTACCAAAAGTTTTGCACATCCTTTCCTCTCCATTCCTGCCAAAGTTCTGTGAAATAAGTCTTGTTATTCCCATTTTACCTATTAGGTAAAGGAAAGAAGTTCAAAGAATTTGATTAATGTTCTCAAAAGTTGCATAGTTTGAAATAGTACCAGGTCTATTTGCTTTCAAAATCCATGACATATACCACCAGCCTGAGTTCCCCAGAAAGCAGAGCTTATGACAAAAGTATGTATTACTAACTTATTCGGATGCATAAGAAAACATTCTAGGTCTTGCATGATTGGACAGCAGGCAGTTTTGCGGCATTTAATACACCAGCAGCAATGGGTAAGCCATGAGATGCAAATTAGCAGTCAAAGTGACAGTCAGGAAGCAAGGAGTGATTGTGAAACCTCTCCAACCACACAGATCTGCTGCAATTTAAATTAAATTCTCACACCAATAAACACACTGCTGAAGGATATATAGATGTTCTGCAAACTTTTTTTCTAAATGATTTTATGTGTCTTCTTGTCTTTAAATATATAAATATTTTAAAAACTTAGCACTCTCCACTTCATATTTTTCTTCAGCATAGTTCATTACATTATGTATGTTTAAATTCAAAAATAAATGTCTCAAATACATTTAGTTGACAGGTGTTCTTGATGATGACAGGAGGGACATCAGTGATCAACGGCTCAAAGTGGTGTGTAAAAGTGTCTGATAAACCCACTTTCTATTCCACTGATGGAGAACATAGTCTAAGAGCTGAAAAACCTTAATTGTCTGACATGTAGCTTGGATGATGACCAACATAAATTATAAGAGTGAAATCCATACACAGCAAGAAAAGAGTATTATGTTTCCGACATTCATAACTGGCAATAAAAAAGTGCTTTGAATCATACAGGTATTCTGAAAAAAGCAGAAAATATTATCCAGATCTTTGGTTGAAGACCATAGTGTTAAGGGAAAAAGTATCAAAATTAAATTATAAAATATTTCTAATTTACCCTTCACCTGTGTTCTAAAAACAGTGAGAACTAAGAAAGATACAATCATTTCCTGGGCAACAGTGACAATGTAGGCTATCTTATTCAACTCATGGTTTTTCTGTTGGTAAATAAACAAAATGAAAAAAAGGGGGGATGAAGATATTTGTCTCTGTCATACTGTTGGTTCCTCTTTTTTTATAGAGGGGAGGGCACTAAAATCAAAGTGTAAAAAGTGAACTTAAGACATATTTTACTGCTTGAGTTTCTTTCAGTTAACAACATAGTAAGAAAATAAAAATTGCCTATGAATCTAGGAAATATAAATATATCATGAGCTCTCACCTTATGTTTAGTCGCTGGAGAATATGCAAAGTTTGTAGTTAAAATATAATATACAACTTCAGATACAAGAGTTATTATATGAGGATGTTATTTATCAGTTATTTTATGGTTATGCTTTAGTGATCAGATATTTCATTAATCGTTTGCACACAAATGATTGCTCCTTTTTTATGTGTACAAGACTTTGCTTTCCAAATTACTGACATCAGAATTTTTGTCTTAAATAGTGCTGAACTTTTTTTGGCAAAGAATTATGTCATTTTATTTTATTATTACAATCCACAAGTGTTACTTTATATTTGTCCATATTACACTCATAAAATCTGTGAGTAATATTAAAATGTAGTTCTGAAAACGATTGTCTAACCCCTATAAGTTAAATTACTAAATAGTAAAGGTTAGTTAATTAAATATTAATATTAAAGGTAGAAACATAAAACAATAGTATGAATTTAATGAGATCTACAATGTTAGTAAAATAGGTGTCTTCTCAGTTTTATACCTACAAATAATTTATACTGTTGATTATTCTTAGTAAATGTGATTTTCAGGTTTGATTAAATTTTATTCAGAAATTCTTAGGAACTCTGTCTTAAGTTATTTGACATATTTTTTATTTACTCTATAACTCTTTAGAGTAGTTATTAACATTTTAGAGTGAAAGAATCTGAGACTCAAAAAACTTCCATAACATTTACTAAGTTATTTCGTTGATAAATGTTAATAAATATTTATCTATTATTATTAATAATAAATACTTAGTTAATAAATATTAGTTAATAAATGATGGGCTAGGATCTTCCAATTCCAAACGCACCATCAATTTCACTACATCACAAACTAAGATTAAACTGTACTTATGTGGCAGAGTTTTATGGAACAAGATGCTTTATTCTTCTTAAGGTTATATGTTTTTAGCAAGTGAAACAGATAAATCCAGAAAAACAGCAATCACAACAAAAGCCCAGTCCGTGGTCTCAAAAGGAAAACTACCTGGATTGGGTGGATTAAAGAAGGCATGCTAGAAGAGACAGCATGTAGATTAGAAGCAACTAAGAAGTTGCTAAACCAGTAGAAAAGAAGAGGGGTAGGTGGAGGATTAAAAACAACACAAAGAACGACATGCATTCCAGGGGAATGGAGGGGGAAGTGCACAGTCATCTTCAGAAAGGAGCGAGCAAGATCTTTCAAATACAGAAGTGACTTATCAGATCTGCACTTCACTAAGACTGAGGAATGGAGGAAGGACTGGTGATAGTTCAGAGGAGAGTTATGATGCAAAACATTCCTGTAGTAGGGGTGGTATAAAAGTAGGCTGAAATGTATAGTATCTGGGCCTAAGATTAAGACCTTATCAGATTAATTATTAAAAAACTCCATATATTATACTCTTTTACATACATTTACTTATAACATTTAATTCTTACACTATCTCCAGGGATTAGGTACTTTTAATAGACTTTCCCTCCTGGGAAAACTGAGGCACAGGGAATTTAAGTAATTTTTCCCAGTATGCAGTTAATGAGGGAGACAGAAATTCTAACTCTGGCTCCAGACGGTGTGCTTTCAATCCTATGCTTCTCTGCTTCTCTACATGGCTGGTTGCTTGGGGGTAACTGTATCACACTCAGCAAGTCACACAGTTTCTTTGTACGTTGGTTGCACTGAAAGTAAAAGTGGGTATGGCCATAATTATTCACCTGACCATTCCATTTATTAAGATTGGAGTGATATATTATAATCAAAATTAGATTTTACTGGGGCGCCTGGGTGGCTCAGTCATTAAGCGTCTGCCTTCAGCTCAGGTCATGATCCCAGAGTCCTGGGATCAAGCCATGCATAGGGCTCCCTGCTCAATGGAGAGCCTACTTCTCCCTCTTCCCCTCACCCTGCTCATGCTCTCTCTCTCAAATAAATAAATAAAATCTTTAAAAAATTAGATTTTACTAAGAAAAAGATGGCATGTTAATGTGCTGCTTTATTCAGTCATTTAAAACACATCTCGAACACCAACTACTATGGATTCATCACACTCAAGCTCTACTCATTCTAGGAAGCTATTCTTTCCCTCTTTGCTACCAAGTATCACTCCCTTCAAAGAATTCTTTAGTAACACGAATCTGAAACACTCAATTGTAGACCTCCTTTATCATATTAACTTTTTATAGGCAAGTTCTGATTTATAAACTTAACTGTAATCCCCTTGAAACCCTTAAAATTGAATTTTTGTTACTGAGATCCTTAAGCAGGTATCTCATACATATTTGTTGGTAGAAAAATTCTAAACAAATTATTTTATGAATAGTGTAATTCACTGTATAAAAGAGGGAACTATCTGGAACATCACTAGTCACTTAATGAAATTCTTTCTGTTGATGATATGTTCATACTTGATAAATGTTGCTGGCAGCTATTATTCTAACAGTTTCTATGATCACCCAACCATCTCTTATGACTGTATATATGTATCTAAACTATGTGTCTATATCTAGGACAGAAAGTAAATAAAAGAAGTAAATAATAAATAATAAATTTTAAAAGAAGCTGTTACTTCCAGCTCTCTAACATTCTCTCACACACGTGAACACACACACACATGCCCATATGAACATATGTGATATTTTACATAGAGACTAAATTATTCATATATTCATATTCATATTATATTCATACATTTATACTCATATTATATTCATATTCATAATAAGGTTTTCATAATTTCTTTATGTATACCAGCCCGATTTGAATTAACCAAGAAAAACACAGCCTAAACACATGGAAGAAAAAATGTGCAATGTATTTTTTTTTAAGAATCTGAAAATCCAGAGACGATAGATAAAGATATGGAGGTGTGATATTTGGTCTTGTGTCTGTCATTAGGGAGAACTAAAGTGATAAGAAATCATTTGAGAGCAACAGGAATGAAAGACTTTCCCCATCTCTCGGCACAGACCAGGGGCAGCAGCAGCTTCTGCCCAGTTGAGGTTCTAGGACCGGAAATGTAGAGAGCCCTCCATGTAATCATTACTCACGGCAGCACTCAGAGCTTTCTTAAGTCCAAAGCAAACTACACTGGTTCATACACACACAAAACATGTCTACAATGTTTATTACACAAATTATGGAATTCAGGAAAAGCATTTCTTTAAAACAAATTAATAAGCATTAGACTATATAATTTTTTATGTTTTTACACTTATTATGAAAACGGTATACTACTCTTTTCCCCATCCTGAAGTTATGCACCATAAATAATAGACTCATTGCAATGAAGAATTTTTCATTCTATAGAGAATATTTTCCAGTAATCTTACTCATCAGATATCTGATTAAAACTAGCAGGAGTATAATCAGCCAGAATCTTGAATCAATTACATGTGGCAACTTTGTTATATTCTCCCAGTGCATGCATAAAATTGCCATTTAACATTGCTAACATTTGAAGTCTTTGGAAAAGCAAGCTGCTTTAAAAAAAAAAAATTGCCTTTACTATTCTTCCTAGTAATTTGTGTGTAATCAAATTCATATAACTTAAGCATGTGCCATTTTTCTGACAACTTAATTAAATTATTATGAGACAAACATTAATATAAACAAATGTAATTCTAAGAGACATTTCCAATTAGACACATAGATATACTTGACTCTGTCATTCATAACATATCTCTTGGCTAAAATTAATTATGGAAGTTTATCATGGCATGATATACATTTTCATAACACTCATTAGGGCTAAATACGGTTTATAAATTTCAGATAAAGCTTGAGAAATTTCATCTTGAACCACATGCATCTCAATAAAGTTTAAGATTCTGGGGACATTGACTGATAAATTATTTTAAAGTTCTCTTAATTACTTTAAGTTCCAAGGATTTAAAAGTAATTATCTGAGAAATCAGAATCACTTATTTGGTGTTTTTTTAATTCTTTGTGATACTAAGATAAATACATAAAATATGTTAACCTACTGCATCTTTGGAAAAAATGATACTAAATTATGATATTGTTTTTATTCTTTTTCTTTCCCATGTCAGTTCAATTCAATACAACAAATATTTATTTAGTATATTAGCGTATTTATAACCCAGGGACTTTTACTTCAAGGAGGAGTTCATAAAACCCTTGAGGTGATAAGCTTACATGTGAGTCAGATTGTCAATCTCAGATTGACATGCAGCTGCACCTGCCTGCAGATGGGTACACACCACACACACATACACACACACACACACACACAGAGGCATCAGCGGTAACAAATATCTGCAAGTATCTAACTCCAGAAATAACCTTATGTCATTTATTCTGTAAGTTATTTTAAGCCAGGCTATTGCCAGGGCCACAGATTAGATATATATTATCTTCACATATTTTTATCTTTTTCACACTTAAATCTTCTGCTGGAACATGGTATAGTATTAATCAATAAATACCTGATTCATAAATAATATTATGTTTTCTCATCAGATTTTTTTAACTCAGGATTCTGTGGTTTTGAGAGTACCAGATGTTTCCATCTATCACAGCATGTTTTTACAGTGACTCTAATGGAAGACAACTCATAAATGAGCTCTTTTTTTTTTTAACTAATTCATAATATATTGGTAGTTTCACATTTTTTAAAAAAAGATGTTACCTATGAGAAATGAAAGTATATAATTTAAAATCAAAACTTAGAAACTGTGGATATCCTTCGAATTATCATAATGATACATGGAAAATCTATTCCCTCATTTTGTAAATGTTGTATGAACAGAAAAAATTTTAATTACCAACCCTGAATGATCAATGGATTTAGTCGCACACTCCTTTTATCAAATACCCTGAACAGAAGGTCTTTTGGCAAATACTTCATTTTTATATGGAAAGAATACACTCTGTTTCTGGATAGTTCTGAATTTGTATCCCTAAGTAGTCAACTAGTTACGCTTGTTGCCTTGGCATAATCTTTGATAGCAACCCCTTTCACTCTGAAAAGTGTCCTGGTTTGTTTGATAAGTTATGCAGTCACCTTACAGACATAGAATGCATGAATAGTAGTGCATGATTATTGTTCTGGTATAGACATGGGGAAGATAACAGCAAGCCTAGAGAAGGGAATTTTAAGATTTTAGCAGTCATGAAAAATTTCTGAGAGTTGATGTTACCTTGCAGTTTCTTAAATCGAAAGGATGTTGCGAGCAGAGGAAACAAGTAAAAAGTCATTTAGGCATTAAGTGAGAAAAAGCACATGTGTTCAAATGACCACTTGGCAGGAAATAGGAATACACATTGGGAGCAGGGCAAAATGAAGCTTGAAATTTCATAGGCCAGATAATAAAGTGTGCTTATCTGAGCAACATATACTGCATTCTGAAAGTTATAAGAAGCCATTGGAAGATTTTAGTCAGGATTGCAGTGTAGACAGTATGCCCTGTCAGTTCCATTCCCCAAGCCTCTCTGATTAGGTCTCTTTCCATCACATGCCAGTAAAAGCTGAGCCCCAGCCACACCATCACTGTCACCTAGGTCACTGCAGCAGCCTCCCAACTGGCCCTTCTCCCTCCACTCCTGCCCTACAGAGCAGTCTGAGTCCTGATTGTAACATGCAAAGCAGTCATTCCCCTACTAAAACATTCTGATAGATTACAATTACAGTTAAAAGAAAATGTTAACTCTTAACTGTCCCTATGTGATCTGCCTCTTGTCAACCTCTCCAACTTCATTTCCCTCCCCTCATCCACCTCCTTCATTTTCCTCACAGCACCTAGTACTACATGATTACCTCATTTTTCAAGTGTGTTTAGTAGTTCCTTCTCACCAAAAACCACTAAGAGAAGAAGAATCTTATGTCATTCATCATGGTAGTCCTAATGTGTAAAATATCGGAATGATTTAAAAATCCAAAAAAACGGAAGATGTTGGATTTGCTGTTTAAGTTTCACAATATGATTCCACTTTATTGATGAAAGAAAATTGCTAGACATATTTTAAAGACTTTCTGTGTTTTCTTTAACATTTACACATTTCCGTAAATGTGGATTATGTGTTTAACGATAAATCAAACATAAGATTCTTACATGCATTGACCTTTATTTCTGTTGGTATTTCTTGTCCTACTGTTGTATATGTGCTTGTGTTTGTGCTTCTGTTTGAGAAATAGAGACCAAAATTCAAATTTGAATTTTTTTCTGGTGAAAACTATATATATATGTACATATATATATGATTTTTAGTAATTTCAGGCATGCAGGTAAAAAGAAAACACTAAATTTTTCTGTATTTTAAATATGCAATACTGTGTATTTTTATAATGATGAATACTTAGTTTTCCATTAATATACCCATAATGGATATACACTCAGAAATTTATTCCTGAATTTGTTGTTCAGACGTGATAATCTATGTCTCAATTCATAGTTTTTTTAAGAAAAGCATAAGAATTTATATCAAAAATCATAAACTATCTTTGTCTTTTATCCAGTAATTCTCATTCTAATAATTCATTTTTAAATCATTGAAAATGTACAAAAATACTTTGCTCAAAGATATATTTAAGTGTAATTTTAATTTTTATTAAATGATGAAAGAAGACAAAATCTCTAAATTTCTTAAAATAGCAGAAAGGTTAAAAGTATTACAACACACCTAATAATTAAATATTACACAAATGTAATTCAAGGACTTAGGAAGTTTCTTAATGAAATGGGAAAATATTTATGAAATATATACATGTATATATGTGCATGTTTACATATTAATATGTGTTTACATATCCATATTTATGTCTACCTAGAGAGGAAGAAAAATGAAACCAGAAAATAAATCCACCAAGAAGTCTATAATATGCATGTTTTAACCTCTCTGGAACATGGATTGCTTTCACATTCAATGGATTTTACAATCACTGACAGCTAGTTGGGAGTCATGACATAGATGTGTGAAAATCTCCCTTAGCACCTTCTGGTAAAATCACAAAATTGTCAGCATCAAAGCTGCTAAAATTTCATGAAGTATGACTTTATGATTAGATCAAGGGTGATTTTTTTCCTTTCATACATTTACCCAGATTTTTCAAACAATTTGTGTGGTTTTTATAGAGAAAAAATATTAATAAACTCTATAAAAATAGAACATAATCACAGAAAGCACATAAACAAAACAGTAAGTTAAATTTTGAAAAATAAAAAAAGAGGAAAGAATTATACTAAAATACTACCTTCTTTAATGTTTTTGAGAAAATTAATATAGATCATAAATAGGATTTTATGTGAAAATACCAATAAAGTTGGTGTCAGGTTCAAGTCCTGAGTAACCCTTACTATCTATGATTCTGATCACACCACCACTACTCTCTTCATTCATTTTTTCTTCTGTGAAATAGAGAGATACTCACCTAATTAGGTTTGAGGAAGTTTGTAAATTCAATCTCAGATGTGAAGGTTTTTCCAAATCCTGATTTTATAGACATCCAGGTTATTTCTTTTGCCTTATATAACATTTGTGGTCATTAAATCAAAATATATGTATTGTAGATAAATTATCTAAATATTTCAAAATGTTATAAACACCTATTTGAAAATGATTCCTGGGTCAGCCAGATTCTGGCAATTATTAGTGCCATGAGGTCCTTACCTCAGGAAAAGCCAGGTTTCCTAATAGATTTTGTGGGATAACTTAAGTAACATAAAATCCACCCATTGTAAATGTACAATTAAATGATTTTTACTGAATTTGCAGAGTTATGCAAATATCATCATATTTTGTGTGTGTGTATTTTAAATGTGTTTTAAATGTTTTAGAACATTTCCCTCACTACAAAAATTTCCCCTGTCCCTGTGCAATCTCTACTCCTTCCCTAAGACCTGGGCAACCATTGATTTGCCTTCTATCTCTATAAATGTGCCTTTCCTGGACCTTCCATATATAGAAAGAATCAAACAGTATGTGGCTTCTTTTACTAGATAATATTTTGAGGTTCATACATGTGTGTATCAGTAACTTCTTCTTTTTTATTACCAGGTAGTATTTCATTATATGCATATATGGAATATTTTTAACCATTTACCAGTAAATGGATACTTGATTCTTTTCAGGATTTGGCTCTTGTGAATAATGTTGCTGTGAACATTTATATACATGTCTTTGTATAAACTTATATTTTCTTTTATTTTAGGTAGATTCCTATAAGTAGAATTATTGTGATCTATATAGTAAGTTTATGTTAAAATATTTTTAAGAAACTGCCAAACTGTTTTCCAAAATAGCTGTACTATTTTTGTTCCCAACAGCAATGCATGGAGGTTCCAGTTTCTGCACAAGTATGATAATACTTGGTATTTTCTGTCTTACTTTACTTTAACCATTCTAGTGGGTATGTGGAGGTTCCAGTTTCTGCACAAGTGTGATAACACTTGGCATTTTCTCTCTTACTTTACTTTAACCATTTTAGTGGGTATGTCATGGTATCTTATTGTGATTTCTCTAATGATTAATAACATTGACCATCTCTTCTTAGTCACTTCTTAGTGTACTTCTTAGTCACCTCTACATCTTTCATAAAATGTCTATTCAAATTATAGGCTTATTTTAATTGTATTATGTGCCTATTATTAAGTTATAAAAGTTCTTTATATATTCTGAAATCAAGTCCTCTATCAGATAAATGCTTTGCAAATATTTTCTATTAGTCTTTGGCTTGCCTTTTCTCCTACTTAACAATGTCCTTCTTTAAAAGATTTTATTTATCTGACAGAGAGAGAGAGAGAGAGAATCAGCAGAGGGAGAGGGAGAAGCAGACTCCCCACTGAGCAGGGAGCCCGACTGATGGAGGTTTCGATTCCAGAACCCCATGATCATGACCTGAGCCGAAGGCAGGTGCTTAATCGACTGAGCCACCCAGGCGCCCCTTAACAGTGTCTTTTGAAGAGAAATTGCTTATACTGATGAAGTCCAGATTATTAATTTCATTGTCAGACAAGCATGAATTGGAGAGTAGGCCAAGGGTGTGAACAAGCAACGTTTAGCTAGTTTCTCAGAAAGATCAAAAAACCAAAGCTATCAGTCATACACAGGGCTTTTTGAAGAGATTAGTCATGTGATTCAAGGATCCTTTCAGCCATCCCAGCAGAGCCAGGACCAGAGAAGGGATTATCCTGGAAAGATCTGTAGGCAAGCCTGTTGTCTAGCAGAGTGAATCTTTGTGGGAGAATCACAGGTTTTTGAGAAAAGAAGGTGTCAGACTCTCAAAATTCTACTGGCTAGAAGTACCCTGATAAAACTATTAAACTTAAATCACTTGCTACCCTTCAAGAAAAAGGAAGGATGACTGTGAGGGTGGAGCCATAGCCCACTGGAAGGAGCCGTGAACCCAGAGGCTAGAGCCCTGAACCATAGAGGATTATTTCCAGGTCTTGAAAAATTGATTGGAGATTGACATAATGAAACCGGAAATTTCTTAGGACTTTTTCTTTCCATTTTCTCCCTTTTTTCAATGGAAATCTCTACAACTGTTTTTCCAATGCCTTCCTTTCATATTTTGAGAGCAAATAACTTGTTTCTTGTGTTTCCCAGGCTCACTGATATAGAGGTATTGTGTCTCAGGATGGATTATACTCTGAGCCTGAAAGTTTTGGACTTGTCATACTCCATAATTGTGTAAATCTATTGCTTAAAATAAATCTCTTTCTATATACTTACACAGTCTTATTGGTTCTGTTTCTCTGGAGAACCCTAATACACATCTTAACATATTCTACCTCAGATACATAATAACTTTTAAAAAGTTAAATATAGAAACTTTCTTATTATATGATCTATTCTCTTTGTCCTTTTGGGATTATTATTGGTATACATGCTCTATCTATATATGTTACAAACCCATTTCTATAATTATTACTTTATATAACATTTTGTTTTTAAAGAAACTGAGAGAATAAAGGAAGGCAGTATATATTTATAGAGTTTGTGTTATTAGCTTTGTATTTATACTTCCTGGTTGTCTTCATTTCATGCTATGGACTTAAATTACCATCTGGGAATATTTACTTAAATTTTGTCAGTTTTCTAGGTTATTTTCTTATTTACCAATAAAAGGGTTTATATGGTCTTTTTAGTCCATAGTCCATTATGACTAGACTATGAAATTCTTCATCAAATTATTTTGCTTGAATTATCTCAATAATTGAATAATTTTAATTACTGAATAATATTCCTTTCACTTCAGAAAAAGTGATGATACGTTAAATTACTAATGAGATAAGAACATTAAATATCAAGAAACTTATCCTAATATTTTAGCAGCTTTTGGTTTCAACAAATGAGTTGTTAAAAGAATTTCATAAGAAATTTGACATTATACAAATACTATTTTGTATTTACCTAACGGGCTAGCCTACTTTCCTTCTTTTTTTTCCAATACTTTATATATAAATTCAATTCCGAATAACCTAGTAAGACTAAATTCAGAGTAGTTTATGAGTGCTGGTAACACATATAAAAATAAATATTTTAAAACAATTTATCTTTGTTAGATTTTCTGATTCATCACATTGTATTGTTAAAATATGTTTGGATGTATTTAATGTGAATACTTGGAAGGTTTAATTGAAACACATGTGTTGAGATTTTTCATCTTGGTAGTTATAGTTTCAGTTAACTAGAAATTTTTTTTAATTAAATAAAATGTTTTATGTAGACATAATAATTGTTTAACGATTTTAAAGTAATCTTAGTGTTTCTGATTCTTAATGGTATAAATATACTAAAAACCTTCATTCCCCTTTGCACTTAGCATTTTCCAAATTCTGTCAACAAACAAGTAAATAAAAATTAAATACTTTTGGAACCATCAAGTAATTAGATGTCATTTTAATAATCAAACCACCATAATGGTTAAGAGCAGCCATTCTCAGTGAGTAGTCCATGTACCATTATGGATCTACAAAAATTAAGAAGCTCTGTAAGGATGAAACTCATTTCTTGAAAATAGTAAGACGAAATTTGCTATTTTTAGTGTGGTAACATTTGCATTAATGATTTGAAATCTGTGATAGGTAATACTGCTGTCATTTTGGTTTGAGTCAAGGCATCAAACTGCATGTGTAGTTATTGCTTTCTTCACTACCTTGCATCTGCAATAAAATAAAAAATTCTAGTTTATGTAAGAATTCTCTAGATGATGCAGTAAAATTATTAATTTTATTCTCTCTCTTAATGCTGATTTATTTTTATTAGTGTATGAGATGAAATAGGGAGCATGTGTAAAGTACTTGTACTGAGTACCAAATTATGATGGTTGCCTAAAGGAAGAACGTGGTTGTCTTAAGGAGGGAAAGAATATTTTGAGTTTCTAGTTGAGCTAGACATTTTTTATGGAAAATAACTTTACTTAAAAAATAAAATTAAGTTAAGGGCACCTAGATGGCACAGTCGGTTGTGTCCAACTCTTGGTTTCTACTCAGGTCGTGATCTCAGGGTTGTGAGATGGAGCCTTGTGTTGGGCTTGTGTTCAGTGCTGAGTCGGCTTGGGTTTCTCCTTCTCCTTCTGCCCCTCCACCCTCTCTCTCTCTCTCACTCTCTAAGATAAAAAAAATCTTAAAAAAATAAATAAAATGAAATAAAAATAAAATGATTATTTAGACTTGGTAATTGACAGCTATTTTTTGAGAAAATGAACAAGTGAGACTGACACTAAAAGAAAAACAAATGACAGTATTTTTTTACCAATAAGAAATTGTGAGGCAATTTTGAGCAAAAATTAGAATTTAGAAAGCTTGCATCTTCTGTGAGCTTGGCTATTTCAAATACTTAAAAGCCTTTTGGATGCAATAGGTAGTGATATTAATAAATATGAATTGTTCATATTTTATACTGTGCAAAGGTTTGGAAGATTTATATAACTCAATGAAACTATATTTTCAAAATAAACAATGTATGATGTTACAAAAGTATGCATGGGTAAATGATTCATTTAAAGTGTAATATAGACCAATGGATTAAAATGTGAAAGAGTACCAAAGTTTATTGGTATGGTTTCAGATCCCATATTGCAATCAACTTTTAGATAACTATCACTAGTTAAATTTTGGTGAAAATAAAAGAAAATAAAAGAAAAATATCCACGATCACCTGAAAAGGTCATTACTAACTTTTCCAACTACATGTCAATAATTGATGATTTTCTCCATATACTTCAAACAAAACAATATATTGAATGCAGAATCAGATACGAGAATCCACCTGACTTCTATTAAAACAGAATTAGAGCAATATGCAAAAATATAAAACAATGCTGCCCTTCTGACTACTTTGTTTTAGAAAATACAATTATTTTTAATAAAATTGTCTTATTTATACTATGACCATTATTCATAGTAGTTAGATTTATTGTTGTTGTTCCTAAATGATTTTAATAAAATAATACTTTAAAAATTTCTGTTTTAATATTAATATGGGAGATAGTGATAAATATAACCCACATAAACAAATGGTTTTGTGGTTCCTCAATAAGTTTTCAGAATGTAAAGGTGTTCTGAAACCAAAAAGTTTGAAAACTGTTCAATAGATGGCTGGTGGGAAGTCATACTCCTATCCTGCAATATATCCCATACTTAAAATTAAGTTCACACATATAATGTTTAAATTAAATCTCATAAGCCATTACAAATTTTTTGCTGCCTTTAGGTAATTTTGATTTTCTGTCCCTTCACCTTAAATTGTTTAGAAACTGGGTATTTATTTTTTACTTCAAATTTAGTTAACATTTCTATTTTATTATTAAGATTGCTACTTTATACAGAGCTAATAGTTGTTTTATGGTATCCAAGAAAGAAGTGTTTCATATAGTGTTGATTTAGTCTTCTTGAACTTAGGCAGCGCTATAGCACTACACCATTGTTCTGTTAACATGGTAAACACAATGGTGAGGAAGTTATATTTTACCCCTTAGGTGCTTGCTAACAATGAGGAGGTAATAATAGAGGACAACAGAGAGCACAAAATATTTAGGTAGTGCCACTTGTTTTGCCCATTTGGGAAATCAACATTTTAACAATTGTATTTTACAATACCCAGGATTATGAGTCTACTGTGCTAAGAAAATAAGATTTCATAGAAGTAGAGACTGAAGGGCGCCTGGGTGGCTCCCTCGGTCGGGCGACTGCCTTCGGCTCGGGTCATGATCCTGGAGTCCCGGGATCGGTCCCGCGTCGGGCTCCCTGCTCGGTGGGGAGTCTGCTTCTCCCTCTGACCCTCCCCTCTCTCATGTACTCGCTCTCTCTCATTCTCTCTCTCTCAAATAAATAAAATATTTTAAAAAAAAAGAAGTAGAGACTGAAAACACTAAGTGTATAAAACTTCTCAAAAGTATACAGTTATGGAACTATAAAGAGAGAGGAAACATACCTCTAGCAGAAGCTAAACTGGCAATGATCCTCCTTTTCACCTCATACACGTTGCATTTTCCCTATAGTATTTGATAACCTTCCAACAACATATTATAAAGTAATAATGTTGTGCTCTGCTATTTAGGCTGTTTTTAAAAATCTAAGCTGAAAGAAAAATACCTATATTTTACAAACGGTACTTTTTTTTTTCAGATCATTTCACTTTTTGTGTCACAAATTCTTATGTTTAATGTAATTATTATTTTTAATGTTTTTTTAAAAGATTTTATTTATTTATTTATTTATTTGAGAGAGAGAGAGAAAGCACGAGTAGGGGGAGGGGCAGGGGGAGAAGCAGGCTCCCCGCTGAGCAGGGAGCCCAATGTGGGACTCCATCCCAGGACCCCGGGATCATGACCTGAGCTGAAGGCAGATGCCCAACCGACTGAGCCACCCAGGTGTCCCAATGGTTATTTTTATGATGCTTTATGTATATAAAATTATGTAAGTTAAATCTAACAGGAATTTACTTGATTACCACAGTAATTTGCAAACACACATATGTATATATATATATATATACTGAGTGTATTCTCTGTAATAAATATGAATTGAATGATTAATAATTTATGTTGATATCTTTTTTATTTTTGAAAAGCATAGTTCACCATTTGTTCTATTTACTTTTGTTTTATAAATACTTTAAATGCCATTTCAAACAAGAAACTTAAATCTTAAAAAACTTTAATAATAAAATAAGAAAGATGAAAGAAGCCATAAGAAAAAATACAATGTGAATTACAGTTGACCCTGAACAACACAGGTTTGGACTGCATGGGTCCACTTATATGCAGATTTTTTTATAGTGTAGTACTGTAAATGTATTTTCTCATCATTATGATTTCCTTAGTAATATTTTCTTTTCTCTAACTTATTTTATTGTAAGAATAACAGTATATAATATATATAACAAAGGAAATAGGTCTTAATCTACTATGTTGTTGGTAAGGCTTCCAGTCAATAGTAAGCTATTAATAGCTCAGTTTGGGGGAGTCAAAAGTTATAGCTGAATTTTTTACTATACTTGGGTGGCAGGGGGATGGTTTCAGCACCCCTAATCCCTGTGTTGTTCAAGAGTCAGCTGTAATTTATAATCATTATAAAAGTGTTGTCATCTTATTTTTTTTAAGATAGAAAAGTGAAATAAGTAATGAAAATCCGAAGAATAAACTGACTTATTTGATCTGGCTGTGGCAAATAAATTTCAGTTTTATACAGCCAATATTGCATAATTCATTACTCACTTTTTTATATTATAGATTATAAATATGCAGTAAAATTTTTCCTTTTTACTATATACTTGAGTTTCGATAAATGCATACATTCATGTAACTGCCACCACAACGAAGGTATAGAAGAGACCATTAATCCCACCCACTTCCACCCTGATTCTTCCTTAACCCTTGTGTTCAACACTTCATCACTCTCAGCTCCTAGCAACAGCTGCACTGTTTCCAGCTTGTATAGTTTTCCCTTGTCCAGAATGTCATATAATGGCTATCATATAATAAAATCTGATCACGTGCTCAGATCTTATAGTCTTTAGTGTTTGTTCTCTTTCTTTTTTATTTTTTTACGATTTTATTTACTTATTTACTTGACACAGAGAAAGCACAAGTAGGAGGAGCAGGAGAGGAAGACGCAGACTCCCAGCTGAGCAGGGAGCCTGACGCTGGGCTCCATCCCGGGACCCTGGGATCATGACCTGTGCCCAAGGCCGACACTTAACTGACTGAGCCACCAGCCTCCCCTGTTTGTTCTTTTTCATTTAACATAATGCGTTTAAGATTTATCTAGGTTGCTGTGTATATCAAGAGTAATTTCTTTTAATTACCTACTAGCATTCAATTTTGTGGAGGTACTTCAATTTATTCATCTGTTCACCAGTTGAAGGAAACTTGGGCTAGATCCAATTGGGGGCAGCTGCAAATAACAACACTATAAACATCTCTGCATAGGATTTTCTGTGAACAAAAGTATTCATTTTACTTTGCTAAAAACTTCTGAGTGAGAGTGGTTAGTAATTTTATGTTAAACCTTATGAAATCTTCAGAATATTATCCAATATAGCTGTACCATTATACATTTCCCCCAAGCATTGTATGGGAGCTCTGATTGCTATGCATCTTTGCTGATGTAGAATTGTAAGTTTTATTTTTCTATTATCGTTTTAACCATTCAAATATTTGTGTAATATACCTTATTGTCATTTTCTTTTGTGTTGCCCTACTAAGAAATGATATTGAGCATCTTGTTATGTGCTTTTTCCTAACCATACATCTTCTTGGTTAAGTGTTTATTCAATTTATTTGCCAATTTTTAATTGGATTTTCTTTTCTTATTCTGAAGTCTTGAAAGTTCTTTATATATCCTCTGTCAGTCTGTGGCTTGGCTTTTCAAGTCTTCAATGGCATTAATCAAAGAGCATTTAAATCAAATAAAATCCAACTTACTTTTTTTTTTTCTTTCGGAGATCGTACTATTGGTGTTGGTTCTAATAAATCTTTTCAAGAGGAAGAATAACAAAAATATCTCCTACATTTTCTTCTAAACTATTTATACTCTTAGGCTTTATATCTATGCCTTGGTCCATTTTTAGTTATTTTTTTGTATAAAAATTTTAGAAGAAAATGTTTGTGATTTGGGTATGACAAAGATTTCTTACATGTAATACCAAAAACGTGATCCATAAGAGAAAAATTGATAAATTTGACTTCATAAAAGGTAAAGCATCCTGCTTTTTGATAGATACTTTAGAAAGAAAAATCAAACAACACACAGACTTGGAGAAAATATTTGCATATTACATATCTGATAAAGGACTTGTAATCAGAATGTGTAAAAAAGAACAATAAGAAAATGAACAGCCCAATTTAAAAAAATACGTGTTTGAACAGGCCAGTCACCAAAGACATACCAATGGCAAATAAGCACATGAAAAGATTCTCAACGTTATTAGTCATTAGTGACATTCAAATTAAAAATATGATCAGATACCACTCACAAGTTTTAGATGCCTAAAATTAAAAATATCTAAAATTAAAACTGAACATAGCAAATGTTGGCGAGGATGTGGAGTAACTGCAACTGCCATATACTGCCGGTCGGAATGTAAAATGGTAAAACCACCTTGAAAAACTGGCTGTTTCTCAAAGAATTAAAGATGCATTACCATATGATCCAACCATCTAAGCATTTGTCCAATAAAAAAGAAAACTTAGGGCGCCTGGGTGGCTCAGTTGGTTAAGCGACTGCCTTCGGCTCAGGTCATGATCCTGGAGTCCCGGGATCGAGTCCCACATCGGGCTCCCTGCTCAGCGGGGGGTCTGCTTCTCCCTCTGACCCTCTCCCCTCTCGTGCTCTCTGTCTCTCATTCTCTCTCTCAAATAAATAAATAAAAAATCTTTAAAAAAAAAAGAAAGCTTATATGCATACAGGGACTTGCACATGAATAGTCATAGCAGCTATATTTTTAGCAGCCAATTTGAGAAAAAATTTCATTGTCCACCAACAGGAAAATGTGTACACAAACTGTGGCATAACCATACAACGAAATACTGTACAGAAAGTCAGAAACAGTACATATTATGTGACTCCATTTATATAAATTTCTAGAATATGCAAACTCCGTAGTAACATAAAACAGATCAGCAGTTACCTGATAGTGATGATTCAGGGCATAGGAAGGGCCGGTATGGAGGGATTGCAAAGACATATACATAAATTTTTCAGGGTGAAAAATATGTTCACATCTCAATTGTGATGGTTTCAAAACTTACCAAATTGTACAATTGTAATATATGAAGTTTATTGTTTGACAATTATACCCCAACCAATGTGTTTCAAAATGGAATATAAACAATAAATCCACACCTACTATGTTTTGTTGTCCACTTTTAAACAACTCTTATTATAACAGATAGAAATCTTATTAAAAATAAGTCAGATGATATGAGCATTTGTTTAATAACCCCCAGAGATTTCCCATATTCTTCAAAGTCCTTCAATGGCCTAAATTTGCTACTTCATTGCTTCTTACTGTACTGACCCCTAGAGAGGTTTGTGGGAATATTTTTGTGTTATCCATGATTGTGGAGATCAACTGGCCCTAGTAGGATACATGTTCTACAATGTTTAGGGAAGTCCCACAAAATGATTTCTGTCATATTCCCCATAGTATTTGAATTTTCTGCAAGGCATTCATTAAGATAAAAAATCTTGAACCTAAAACTCAACTCTATTTTTGGATAAGCACTAAGCTTTTTTCATGGTTTTAACATAAAATAAATGCTCTAAGAATGCACATCTCATGAAAATATAAGAAGGTTGCATTTTTGTTTTGTTTAGAATTTTCCCAGGTTTTTAACCATTTCAAAAAAATTACATCACAGAAAATAACCCTAGATATCTGAAGTATTTCAATCATCAGTGCAAAAGACCTGTATCAGTTCTGTATTTATAGCTGTCACATTTACCCTTATTCTACATAGAGGTGCATATATCTGATTCTAGCCTCACATCTCTCTTCTTTAAGTGTGGCTGCACAGAGTGACTTCTGTCCAGAAAGTGCAGTATACAAATGGAGAAAAAACAGTAACTTTACAGTGGAGAAACATGAGAAGCACCAGGTCACCCAGCTAATAAAAGTTAGTGTCAACAATGATAAGTGATACTGATAGCATGTACTTTGATATGGTGTAACTGAGAATGGCATTTTACCTCCGTGATTTTCCTCTCCCAGACCCATAAGGCTGTCTAACATTGAGAAAAAACAAAAACAAACAAACAAACAAAAACCAACAGGCAAACCCAAATTGAAGGACATTCTATAAAATACCTTATCAGTATTCCTTTAAACTGTCAAGGCCATCAAAAATAATTAAAAATTGGCAAATGTATTGAATAAACCCTTAGCAAAATATCTCAGTCTGTAAGAATCCACAGAAACTGATGACTGCGGTGAAAAAAATTGTTGTATGTTGGGTGGGGTCACAGAACAAATAAAGAGAATTAAATATTACTGAGATAAGTTTTTGAAGTTATCAAAAATTTATTTGCTTATTTTTTCCTCAAGGCTTGATCAAAATATATTATTTTATTCTTTAGCAGAACATATTGCATTTAGTTCAAAATGCTTATTTTTTTGCTATTATAATTTACACAATTCACCCTTCATGCTGTCTTCTGTAACAGCCATATTACAGGAAGACTACTACTTCTCTTGCAATACAAACACTTCACAGCTGAAAGATTTAAAATAAACCAAGCAATTACATATTTCAAACATACCAAAGCAAAAGCAGGGCAGAAGAAATTTGGGGCATCATTTTATTCTATTTTGGATCATTCTGGAGTGTTCTTACATTTCTTCATACATTAAAAATCCTTCACCATTAAAATTTATACATTGATTTGTTGCTGTTTTCAGCAAGGGCATAAAGAAATTTGGGGTACAAGAATAAATAATTTGAAAAAATAGGTTCAATGATACATATGTAAAATAATCTTATATTTTTCTATGGGATAACTGAGTGAAAGTTGTCACACAGGCATGCATGCAAGCACACCAACACATATAAACATATACAATTTTGGACACTCATTATGCCTTAATCTGAATAATAATCTAATGCTGACTACAAGGTTACATGAGTTTGTTTGTGTGTGTGTGTGTGTTTTGGATATCCCCAAATTCTAGGGGGACAATTGTCTAGGGACAATTATAACCTGTGGAAACACAAGAATGCATCTACATTCTACCTTGAATTCTATTGTGGAGAGCAGGTGAAAAAGTTTTCCTGATATGCATGTAAAGAAAGCTTGGATAATGGCACTTAAATATAGAGGAGTTTATGGTTAAAATGTCCAGGAGGCAATCCAGTCTTCTCTACAGATCCAGAGACATTAAAACGACGATAGGGAATATTATGAACAACTCTCCGCATATAAATTTAACCACTTGAATCAAATGAAAGGATTTCTTAAAAACCAGAAACTACCAAAACTCACCCAAAATAAAACAGAAAATCTGAATTGTATAATAATTGTAAAACATGATAAATTCATCACTAAAATACTATGAGATATAAATCTCTAGACTGAGAGGTTATCACCAGAGAACTCTAACAATCATTTAAGAAAGAAGCCACTAATTCTTTACAGTATCTTCCAGAAATGTGAGTTCTTTTTCATGAACACAGATGCAAAGCTTCTCAACAAAGTATTATAAGCAAATCCAATCCATTAATATGAAAATGAATATGCTACAACCTTTAACAATAGATGAATGGTTCAATATTCAAACTTCACATATGCAACCAACACTATTATTAGCATTAAGAAGAAAAAATATAAAATCATATCAATTTTGATGAAGAAAAAAAAGGATTTATCTGTATTAAACATACGCTTTTGGTAAAATGTCTCCACGAAATAGATACAGAAAGGAACTTTTTTAACCTGAGAAGGAGTGCTTGCAGAAAACCTACAGCTAACATTACACTTATTGGTGAAAGGTTAAATAATTTCATCCTAAGTTTGGAAAAAAGGCAAAGATACTCTTTCACTACTTATATCCAACACCATACAAGAAGTCCTATCTAGTATAAAAGGGAAGAAAAAGAAATAAAAATTATCCATATAAGGAAGGAAGAAATAAAACTGTTCTTATTTATAGATAACATGATTTATATTGAGAAAATATTTTTTTTTTTTTTTAAGATTTTATTTATTTATCTGAGAGAGAATGAGACAGAGAGAGCATGAGAGTAGGGAGGGTCAGAGGGAGAAGCAGACTCCCTGCTGAGCAAGGAGCCCGATGCGGGACTCGATCCCGGGACTCCAGGATCATGACCCGAGCCGAAGGCAGTCGCTTAACCAACTGAGCCACCCAGGCGCCCTATATTGAGAAAATATTAAGGAATTAAAAAAAATTTAGAACTAATAAGTGAGTTGAACATCATCTCCGGAAGACATATAAATGAAACAATCATATACCATGTTCATGGACTGGAAGACTCCATATAGTCAAGATGTTAATTCTCAAATTGTCCGGTAGATTTAATGAAATTTCAATCCGATTTCTTAAAGCTTTGTAGATTTTAACAAGCTGATCCTAAAATCTATATTGAAGGGCAAAAGAAATAGTTAAAACAATTTTGAAAAATAAAAATAAAATCACACTATCCAACTCTTTTTTTTTTTTTTTTTTTTTAAAGATTTTATTTATTTACTTGAGAGAGAATGAGACAGAGAACGCAAGAGGGGGTAGGGTTAGAGGGAGAAGCAGACTCCCCGCCGAGCAGGGAGCCCGATGTGGGACTCGATCCCGGCACTCTGGGATCATGACCTGAGCCGAAGGCAGTCGCTTAACCAACTGAGCCACCCAGGCGCCCACACTATCCAACTCTTAAGTGTTACTATACTCCACAGTAATTAAGACATAAAAAGTTTGACAAAAAAAATAATAACACAGATAATGGAACAAAAAAGAGAGTCGTGAAATAGACCTATACCAATATAGCCATTTAGTTTCACAAAGATGCAAACCAAATCAATAGAAAATGATAATATTTAAATAATACTTAGCTATGAAAAGGAATAAAGTATTGATACTTGCAATAACAGATGAATCTGAAATTCATTATGCTGAGTAAGAGGAATCATTCTCAATATGTTACATACTATACGATTCTATTTTTAAGGCATTCTTAATAAACACCGTGAAGGAAAACAGATTAGTGGTTGGAATGGGTTAAGCATGAGAAGAGAGTTTAACTATAAAAGGATGCATAAGGGAGATCTGGGGACTAATGCACATGGTTTGTATCATCACTTGATGGCAGTTACATGAATCAATACATGTGTTAAGTTCACAGGCCTGTACACCAAAAAAAAAAAAAGAAAGAAAGAAAGAAAGAAAAGAAAAGAAAAGAAAAATCCAACTTTACGCTAATTTAAAAAAATAAAATTCTAAAATAAAAAGATTGTCTCAATGGGAGAAGTGGATAGGGCTAAAATATGTAATTGACAATAAGGATATTATTTTTACTATAGTAATTTCTATAGTAGATTTCTGTTATAATAGTAAACTCAATAGAGTTTACAAAGCCTCTAACAACAAAACTTAATTTATCCTTGTTTGCACTTCCAACCATGCACTGACAAGCAGCTCAATATCTTCTCTTACTTGGGGTCATGACAATATACTTTCTTTGGGTACCATTCACATTTGTCAAGGGTAAAAACAAATAAACAAAAAACTTTGCAGAAAACTGATCAGCTAGCCACCCAGATGAAGCATCTGTATTTTCCTATGTTATATGTGAAGTTGCTTTATATCTCTGCAGTGGTAGAAGTAAACTCTTATCACATTACTATCAATTTAGTTGTATGTAGAGTACATATGTCTCTGCATTATTTTTTTTAATTTACATTTGTTATATAGCTTTTTCCTTTGCTGGTATTGAGGGGAGCATTTGGTGTGTTTTTCTACTTTCTAATTTGCTTTTGTTCCTTCAGGATCCTTTAATTCCTCCACTTTCTTCTTTCTTTCTATTCACTTCTGCATGTCTATACATTATTGTTCCTTTTCTGTTTACAGCCTAATCTCCCAGAAGCAATTGTTATTTATGACTTCCAACTCAGTTATAATTGTTCAAATGTTTTCCCTTTATTTCCTGCTGAGATCTACCAGGTCTCGGACTTATTTTCAATGGGTTTTTTCATGTTGCAAAAGGAATTTTTCTTTCTGGGATGATTTTGTCTAAGGCCCATCTCCCTTGAGCCCTTGCACCCACCCCCCCTCCTCTTTTATCATGCAGTCTCTTCAGATTCCATGCCATCTCAACTCAGGGCTCTGGTATAAGCCATCTACTGGAATATCATGTTTATTTCTTTCCCTATACATTAATTGGGGATTGTAGAAATCTCTATCTCCTGATATGCTGAATTATGGGCTATGTTTAATTTTATTTGCTCTGCTTGTTGATCTCTATGGTTTTATGGATAATATGCAGAGAAACTCAGATAGTAATTTTAGAATGACCTAGAAGGCAAAGACATAACATTTTCTTTTTAAGACATAACATTTTTTTTTAAAGATTTTATTTATTTATTTGAGACAGAGAGAATGAGAGACAGAGAGCATGAAAGGGAGGAGGGTCAAAGGGAGAAGCAGACTCCCTGCCGAGCAGGGAGCCCGATGCGGGACTCGATCCCGGGACTCCAGGATCATGACCTGAGCCGAAGGCAGTCGCTTAACCAACTGAGCCACCCAGGCGCCCAAGACATAACATTTTTATTGGAATGGAATTCTTGTTCATTTTAAGAAGTTTAAAAAATATAAAAATGAAAAGTAAAACCAACTATACAGATAAATGTTGTGAATATTTTGATGCTTATTCAATATTTTATAGCAAAATGCACAGACGTAAATATATACGTATGTAAATATATTTTTCATAGCTTGTATCATGTCATATAACTTTTGTGTATTTTTTCTCTTAATGCTATATTTTTAGAATATTTCTATGTTATAATATTTTTCAGCATGGTTTTCCATAGCATTTAACCAAACGTATCCTAGAAATATTACTTATCATAGATAGCTACACATCAATATATTTATGCACACTATCGAAAAGTAATTTTAATGTTACAAAACAAACACAGAATACCACAGTGTATAAAGATTTATTCTCAAGTTCAATAGGTAATTGATACTGCTCTTCTTTGTGGCCAAAGTAGCTATATTTATTATTAAGAGATGGTTACCTATCTTGTTGGTATTAACAAGTTATGATTAATTGTGGAATGGTTTATTTTACAAAAGACATTTTTAAATACTTTTGAAAAATCTAGGAAAAAGCCCATACAACTGCAACAATTAACACTGCTGTGAAATTTTAAGAATGGATAAATTCTGCTGAGTTGCTGGTTTCATTATACCATCTGTTCAATCTATTTTTCAAACAATCTGTTTTAATACATTACTAAATATGTCTCCAAAACTCATATTCCACCCTCAGTAAAACACAGGAGATTTCTTAGTGTGAAAACAACTTTGTTACAACTTTATTAACTTAAATCCAGAAAATGGCAATTAGCTCCGACCTGGTAAAATTCATATTCTTATTACCTTTAAGTAGATAGTGTTTATTACTTTGTTTCTTTTCACTGTTTGAAGAGTCATTTTCTTTTATATTTCATCTGCTGTGAATATTCTATTTTTTGCACTAAGCAATAATATCTAAGTCACAGTTCTGCTTTCCAAATTTCATTAGAGAGGATGTTTTGAGAAAAGCTCTGACACTGGTACACTGGAACATGGGACATAGAGTTAAATCATGTTCCTTTTTCCCACTTGAATCTGTGCCTAACAGGAATCTTGGGTGGCATATAACTTGAATGACTAGAGTATGATCTCTCTCAACAATCTTCAACACATTATGAATTTTCACAAAAGAGTGTAAGACATTTGCATTCAAAATACTGAGTTACTTTATTAGGCATTATATTATTTTCCTATGGCTGCTGTAACAAATTACCATAAGCTTCCTGACTTAAAACAACAGAAAATTATTTTCTCACAGTTCTGGAGGATAGAAGTCTGAAATTAAGGTGCCAGCAAGACTATGGTTCCTCCAAAGTTTCTTTGGGTATGTCTTTCCTTCCCTCTTCTAGATTCTGGTGGCTCTGGGTATTCCTTGGTTTGTGGCTATTTAAATCCAATTTCTGCCTCGGTCACAAACATGGACTAAATCCCTCTTGACAATTGTGTACAATGCCTGTTATACATTTTTGGATTACATTTGCTGATATTTTGTTGAGAATTTTGCATCTATGTTTATGAGAGATACTGGTCTGTAGTTTTCCTTTCATGCAATGTGTTTGTTTTTTGATGATCCTGGCATCATAGAATCAGTTAGAAAGTGTTCCCTCTGCTTTTATTTTCTGAGACAGGACTTAGAGAATTAGTATAATTTCTTCCTTAAATGTTTGGTAGAATTCATCAGTGACTGTATCTGGGCCTGATGTTTTCTTTTTTAGAAGGTTATTAGTTATTGATTCAATTACTTTAAAAATATAGTCCTATTCATATTTTCTATTTTTCCTTGTGTGAATTTTGGCAGTTTCTGCTTTCAAAGAATTGGTCCTCTTAATTTAAGGTATCTAGTTTGTGGACATGGAGTGTCCATAATATTCCTTTTTTATCTTTTTAGTGTCCACTGAAGATGTAGTGATAGACTCTCTTTCATTTCTGATATCAGCAATTTGTGTTCTCTCTTTCTACTTGGATAACCTGGTGAAAGTTTGGATATCCCCACATAATATAGTCTGCTGACTCCTATCTTAGACCCTTGAGGAACAAAGGTTGAGAAATATGTTTTTGTGGGAATGTTCTGGAATTATATAATTTAAATGAGGCATAAACATTAGTACTTAATAAATTTTCTGTCCCTTACTTTTCCTCCCTTTCTTTTCCACTCTTTACTTTTCCAGCTCCTTACAATTAGTTTTAATTATGCCCCCTCACTGAAGACACAATTCATTCCATTTCCTAAGACATTCATGGCTGACAATGCTTGTGCTTAAGCTCCTCTAGACCCTCCATTCAGTGGGTTAGGGATTAGTCACTCTTTTAGAGACCAGTTTTTCTTGCTTCCTTTCAGACTTCTTTTCTCATGAAATAGTAAAATATGTTCTGCTATTTTAATATCAGTTCAAACATTACTGTAAGCAGCAATTTCAATAGCTCAAATACTTCTAATAGCCTAGTCCAGGGTTACCTTTTATGAGCTCAACAAAGGAGAAATATGTACTTTTAGTGGAGTTTTGTATTTATTCACCAACAGTGGGAGTGTATAGGGGATTATGCTTTCTTTGCTTGTATATGTGATTTAACCAAAAGTCAAGGCACCTACTAGTATTCACAAGTCCCTTTCGGCCAGGGTAGTGTGGGCATTATAGGGACAGTGGACTCACTTTTGCAATTTAAAGATAACACAATACCTTCCATTTTACCCATTCTATTTGGCAGCTTGTAAATACAGAGTTTTTGTGGGGGTTTTTTGTTTTTGTTTTTGGATTTTTCCTCCCCAACTTCTTCCCAAATTAGCACCTGTGTTAAGAGGGAAGCTTACCTGTCTCCACTGCAAAGGGAAAGTGGCTTTAGATCCATGTG
This sequence comes from Neomonachus schauinslandi, assembly GCF_002201575.2. Taxonomy (NCBI): domain Eukaryota; kingdom Metazoa; phylum Chordata; class Mammalia; order Carnivora; family Phocidae; genus Neomonachus; species Neomonachus schauinslandi. The sequence goes on from NC_058404.1 coordinate 88,313,074, forward strand.
TCTGTCCTTTTTCTGTCCTATGTGTCTTTGGTAATTTCTGTAACAATGTATCATATTAAATACTAGGTCCCCTGCCAGCTTTAACTGGCTAGCTCTTGCTGGCACTGCTGGACTTCTGTGATACAGTCACAACCTCTATTGTATTTTATGGCTTTCCCTACACTTTCAGTCACCTTTCCCATTCCTGCGGTAAAGGACCTTTACAATGGCAGGTCCACTGACTCTCTGTGTCTCCCACAGAGAGCACACAGGAAAAGCTCTAATCTAAATTGCAGGGGCTTAGAAAATAGTGGGCATAACCCCTGGTGGCACATGTCTCTGTTGGGTCTGCTCCAGATTATTGTAAAAACCAGTCTTCTGGAATCCAAAATGAGAACAGGAAAAACATCTATTGTTCTATTTCGTTCAGGCAGTCATAGCAAAATATCACAGATTGGGTGTCTTACACCACAGAAATGTATTTCCTCACAGTTCTGAGGAACTAGAACTTGGCTGGAAGTTCAAGATCAGGGTATCAGCAGAGTTGATTTCTCCTGAGGCCTCTCTCCTTAGCTTATATAAATAGCCTCCCTCTTGCTGCCTCCAGATTGTCATAGATGTTTTCCCCTCTGTGTAAGGGTACCCCTGGTGTCTCTTTGTGTGTCCAAATTTTCTCTGTTTATAAAGCCACCAGTGAGATTGGTTTGAGGCCCACCCTAATGATCTCATTTTAACTTAATTGTCTCTTTAGAGGTCTCATCTTCAGATATGGTCACATGCTGAGGTACTGATTAGGAAGGACTTCAGTATATGAATTTGGGGGAACACAATGCAGTGCAAAACTAACTATCTATCTATCTATCTATCTATCTATCTATCTATCTATCTATCTATC